>NC_057714.1:5513090-5548706 GCF_004010195.1 Chiloscyllium plagiosum | reverse complement strand
TCACCCATTGTACTCTATGCTACTCTCTCCCCACCCCCATCCTCCCCTAGCTTATCTCTCCACGCTTCAGGCTCTCTGCCTTTATTCCTGACGAAGGGCTTTTGCCCGAAACGTCGATTTTGCTGAAGCTCCTCGGATGCTGCCTGAACTGTTGTGCTCTTACAGCACCATTGATCCAGAATCTGGTTTCCAGCATCTGCAGTCATTGTTTTTACCTTATAAATGCCAGGAGTCAGGTCCTGAAGACATGGATGCAAACTTTGCAAGAAGTTCAATTTATTTCAAAAGTGGAGAAAGTGAGGATTGCAGATGCTGGAGTTCAGAGCTGAAAATGAGTTGCTGGAAAAGCGCAGCAGGTCAGGCAGCATCCAAGGAACAGGAGAATCGACGTTTCGGGCATAAGCCCTTCTTCAGGAATGAGGAAAGTCTTTCCTCATTCCTGAAGAAGGGCTTATGCCCAAAACATCGATTCTCCTGTTCCTTGGATGCTGCCTGACCTGCTGCGCTTTTCCAGCAACCCATTTTCAGCGCTTACTTCATAAGTGGTCAACCTCAGTGAATAAATCTTCAAACATATCCAACCAACCACACAAGTAACCTCTGGCATTGGTCACGGGCACAATTCCCTACCTTGCAGTAAAAGGTGGCATACAACTGAAGGTAGTAGATGCTCACTTGTAAGGGAAAGATGTGACTGCATGTCCTCACCCCCATAGATGCAATGTTATCGCTATAATTGGAGTAGCTACTGCTAAAGTCAACGCAAGTGGGAGAGCTGTAAAGGATGATGTCATCCTCATAATCCTCCTCAAAATATCCCTCCTACAGCTTATCCTCCCAACTTCAGATTTAGAAGATGGAGATTATTTAAGCATGCAATTTTACTTCTCTCCCCTTCCACCTTGTCACCACGTTGTTAGTGCTCCTTCCTTTTAAGGTAACAGTGCTGCTGCCTGGCAATACGAGCAACAAGTGGAGGAACAAGACGACAGCGATGATGAGGAAACAGTAAGCATCACAAGCATCAGCTCAAATACTGACACTATGTCTAGAGAAAGGATATGTGTAACAAATCACTCTGATTGAGTGGTCTGCTCTCGGGGCAAGGTGAAGGATAATGCAAGCAATGTCAGCTTTCTGGAGGATGAGGTCTTCACAGTTCTGCTATGGAAGATTCAGGTTAGCACTTTAATGTGACAGGCTGGAGAAAAGAGGTGATGGATATTCACACTTAGATGTTTGGTGCATTGGTAGACTGTGCTCATTGTTAAGGAGCATGGGTCAGTGCAGCACCAAATTTACACAGGGGCTTTGCTCAGAGCTTGGAGACTTTGCTTTCTAGTATGGAGCTGTGACCAATTCCATTAACACACTTTTGCACTTGACCATGATACAAGATTCTGGGCTGCCAGAGGATGTGGTAGAGGCTGGTACAATTGCAACATTTAGGAGGCATTTGTATGGTTATATGCATAGGAAGGGTTTAGAGGGATATGGGTCGGGTGCTGGCAGGTGGGGCTAGATTGGGTTGGGATATCTGGTCGGCATGGATGTGTTGGACCGAAGGGTTTGATTCCATGCTGTACATCTCTATGACTCTGACTGTGTTGTCTTAACTTGCATTGCTATGGAAGCAGAGGCCCCTGGGGTGCTGTAGTGGAAGACCAGGCTGTCAACATGGCAATGACTACTGGTGCTCCAATGAGTTTGCATGATCTCTCAGAAGTCCAGCTGATGGTTGGCTGTCTGGGGGATTGCATTGGTTCTGTGGAGCAAAAGCCTGTTTTCTCAAGGAAAGTAATTATTTGTCCCCTGAACCCTCACTACCAGTGCTGTTGTTACTTGCCTGCCAGCCACCCACCAACCAGTACCAAGTCCAATCTGCTGCCATTTATGCCAAGATGATATAGACCCTAGCCAAGATCCTTTCCCATCTTGGTGCAGCTTGAGATGGTGCTTTAAGACCACTTGCAGTCAGCCCCTCCGGAGCCTTCCACTAGCCATGCTATAATCACTGGGGCAGTATTGTGTAGGAGCACATTGAAGACATACAAATCCTGGCAGGATTTGTAACAGTGTATAGCAAATCCACATACCCAGTAATTGTCTCCAGAGCAAAGACTAACTTTATTGTCAATCAAAAAGAATTAAACAAAGCACTATTAACACTGTTAACATAATGTAATTTACAAGTGCATATAATATGAACTGTTTACTTTTTACTTCCACCAAAGGATATACTTATACATTACAACAATCGTGAATGCTTTCACTTTTTGAGACCACCCCAAAGATATACCACAGACCTCTTGAATTCATTTTTAATTTGTCTCCACTTTCAGCTATCATCTGGGTTACGTTTCGATACTGGTCCAGGACTACTATAAATTTCTTGAACTGGTTGCAAGCCTAAGCAACTGTTCCACTACTTTCCCTCATGAAATCCTAATCTGAAATAGAGCCCGACATTCATTCCAAGGGACCAATGAAGAATGTTTATTTTCTCTGTTTGAAAGACAAATTGACTATCATCTCCTGCTGGTATTCTCCATTTAGCAAAGTGTCGTCTGCACCAAAACCAAGCTACAACTGCCTCTGTCATTTCTCACAACAAATTGCTTGCTTCTGCCAACAAGCATACATAGGTAAAAACAATGACTGCAGATGCTGGAAACCAGATTCTGGATCAGTGGTGCTGGAAGAGCACAGCAATTCAGGCAGCATCCAAGGACAGGTAAAATCGACGTTTCGGGCAAAAGCCCTTCAGGAATAAAGGCAGAGAGCCTGAAGCATGGAGAGATAAGCTAGAGGAGGGTGGGGGTGGGGAGAGAGTGCTCCCCACCCCCACCCTCCTCTAGCTTATCTCTCCATGCTTCAGGCTCTCTGCCTTTATTCCTGATGAAGGGCTTTTGCCCGAAACGTCGATTTTGCCTGTTCTCGGATGCTGCCTGAATTGCTGTGCTCTTCCAGCACCACTGATCCAGAACAAGCATACATAGTTAAATTTCAGAACAACCTAAGTAAGGCTTGATCCGAAACCATTTTTTTCTGTGACATGTTTCGGGATGGTTCAAATAAAAATGCAAACACATTGTTTTACTTTCAACACAACCCTTTGATTCTGTAACTAAATATGAACAACATTGGCAATGGAGATTTACAACTATTGCTGACCCTGGTAAGCAAGTCCTTTTGTTTACAACTAAGTTTCACCATTTTTTTGTAAATATTTTTATTGAAAATTTTTAGGTCTGTTTACAAAATTACAAAACTCGTACAAAATATTGTAACCATTTTACAATATAATAGCAACAACAATATAAATAAAAAAAGGCTACTAATCTACTCTACAAACTACTAACACAAAAGAGGATATATATTAAAATAAAAACTACAGGATGGTAAATAACTAACAAAAAAAAAATCAAAATAGAATAATACCAAGTCATAACAAAATAGCTTAATTTACATTCAATAGAGTTACAACACTTAACACACTCTCATCGCAGCTTCCCATCAGTGGGAGCAGTAGTGAGTAGACCCGTATTTATGTGGGATTCTTCCTTCCAGGGGTCCCCAAACCGACAGACATCATCCTCACGGCCAGACAAAGGCCCAAGATAATGTGGCCAATACATCTACATCAATATAGGGCCACCATGTTCTGTAAAACAATTCCGTTTTCTGGTGCACCATATTCGTAAGGAGGTCCAGGGGAATGTTTTCCATAACTATCCTATGCCAGCTCACTAAAATGTTTTCTTCGCACAAAAAGAGAGGATAGTAAACAGTTTCTTCCCATGTACATCGAGAGAGGGAAGATTTGGAAAGCCCAAAAGGAGAGACAGTGGATCAATCGAGTCTCCATTCCCAAAATCTTTGCCAAGGTATTCGCTACGTTGTCCCAGTACCTGTGGATCTTGTGGCATGTCCACAAACAATGAGTGAGAGTACCGACTTCTAATTTGCACTTCGGGCACATTGGGGATGCTGCTATCTTAAACTTTGCAAGCCGTTCTGGCACCATGTGGGCCCTATGAAGTTTCTTCAATTGAATAGCTTGAGTCCTCTTACAGATAGAGATGTTCCTAGCATTTTCCCAGATGTCCTGCCATACCTCTGAGGAGACTTCCACCCCCAATTCTTGAGGCCAGGTTTTATATGGTCGTTCCATGTCGTTCAACGCATTATTACCTAGCAAGCGATAGAAAGTACTGACCGAGGCACCCACAGACCGGAGCGCACACCCCTCCATATCTGATTTATAAATATTAACCATCAGTGTGGTTTTTTTGTATAAAGTCTCGTACTTGAAAATACTGGAAGAGGTCCTTGCTAGGTAGCCCGAACTTCTGACACAACTATTTAAAGGACATCACAACCTCCCCATCAAATAGGTCTCCCAAGTAGGTGACTCTTCTGGACTCCCAAAGTTTAAAACCAGCATCTATCAAGCCTGGCTGAAATCCCAACATTCCCATTAAAGGAGTGAAGGGGGAGGTTTTTTTAAAAATTACCCTCCCTTTGTCGCATCATTCTCCAAGCTTTGACTGTATTTAGGATAATTGGGCTTTTACAGTGATCAGTGACAGTTCTCATCTTGTCCCTAAACAACAGGTTGATGAGAGGGCATTTTGTCTGGGAAGCCTCGATGTCCAACCAAATTGATCGTGGCTCACAAGAGGCCCAATCAGCCACGTATGATGGCAAAGAGCTCAGTTGATACTTCCCTGAGCTGGGGACTATATATAATTTAAATCTTACATTGAAGTCAGTATACACCACCTGGATCCAGCACAAGCCCAAAGATACTCATTTACTATGCAAGTTTTATACTTCTACCTCTGACTTCATAAGATAAATGTAGTGTATGTTATCCTTTTGCCTGTATTTAACTCTAAATGTGTTAAAAGTGCATTTAATTGAGTTGCCTGCACATGTCTTAGCCAATTGCCCCAACTATATATAGTTGCTATCTTCAATTAATGAAACTAAAAATCATATCCTTAAACATATGACTTATGAACCAGATAGTTGGAATAAGACAAAAAGAAATGTCAAGTGAATGCGATGATGGCCAGTGACTGAGGGAAGGTTAACAGATGTGGAATTAAGGTTGCAGTTATGATAGCAGAGATGCATGACTTGTTCAGGTCGAGTTTGGCAGAGAGGGATTTTTTTGTTGCTGCCTCCTGCCTCCCTCATCCACTTCCTTGCTTCTCCTCAAGCATCTGTTCCTGCAGCAGCAAATTGTGCAAAGTTGTAAATATCTTCGTTCCACTGTTGAGGGAAGGAGAAACATTAAAGATCATCTGCTTCATTGCCACGGGCAACAATGTTTTCATCCTATTAACTGGCTGCAGTAATGCCTGCAGCAAGTGACAGATTTCATTTGAGAAAGTCTTAAGTGATGTGAGTATGAGCCTGGGCCCTTGTCTTGGAGCACTAACTTGTAGAGGATCCTTGAACTAACTCCTCCAGGACCTGTTACAGCATCCTGTTAGACTTCAGCAACTTCAAAGAATTTTAGAAAATCTCAAATATTTGTAGAATTGGAGCTATAACTAAACAAAAAACAATCACAGGTAAGGTGCCAGAAAACTGGAAGTTAGCAAACATGGTGCCACTATTTAAGAAAAGTTATAGGGAAAAGCCAGGAACTATAGATTGGTGAGGCTGAAATGAGTGGTGGGTAAGTTTTTTTAGATTAGATTAGATTAGATTAGATTACAGTGTAGAAACAGGCCCTTCGGCCCAACAAGTCCACACCGACCCGCCGAAGCGAAACCCACCCATACCCCTACATTTACCCTTTACCTAACACTACGGGCAATTTAGTATGGCCAATTCACCTAACCTGCACATCTTTGTGATGTGGGAGGAAACCGGAGCACCCGGAGGAAACCCACGCAGACACTGGGAGAACGTGCAAACTCCACACAGTCAGTCGCCTGAGGCGGGAATTGAACCCGGGTCTCTGGCGCTGTGAGGCAGCAGTGCTAACCACTGTGCCACTGTGCCGCCCACTACTGTGCCACTGTGCTGCCCACACTGTGCCACTGTGCCGCCCACACTGCCACTGTGCCGCCCACGGTGTTGGAGGAAATCCTGAAGGGCAGGACTTACAAGTATTTGGAAAGGCAAGAAGTGATTAGGGAATAGTCAACATGGCTTTGTGCATGGAAAATCATAGCTCTCAGACTTGATTGTATTTTGAAGAAGTAACAAATAGGATTGATGAGGGTAGAGCAGTGGACATATGGATTTCAGTAAGGTGTTCAACAAGGTTCCTCATGGTAGACTGGTTAGCAAGGTTGGATCACATGGATTCGAGGGAGAACTGGTCATTTGGATACAGATCTGGCTCAAAGGTAGAAGACAGTAGTGGTGGTGGTGGGTTGCTATTCGGACTGGAGGCTTGTGACCAGTGGAGTGCCACAATGTTTGGTGCTGGGTCCACTGCATTTTGTCACTTAGCTAAATTATTTGGATGTGAATATAGGAGTTATACTTGGTAAGTTTGCAGATGACACCAAAATTGGAGGTGTAGTGGACAGCAAAGAAGGTTACCTCAGATTACAACGGGATCTTGATCAAATGGGCCAGTGGATCGAGGAGTGGTGGATGGAGTTTAATTTAGATAAATGCGAGGTGCTGCATTTTGGAAAAACAAATCAGGGCAGGACTTATACACTAGGTGCTGGGGAGTGTTGCTGAACAAAGGGACCTTGGAGTGCACGTTCATAGCTCCTTGAAAGTGAAGTCGCAGGTAGATAGGATAGTGAAGAAGGCCTTTATTGGTCAGAGCATTGAGTATCGGAGTTGGGAGGTCCTGTTGCGGCTGTACGGGACGTTTGTTAGGCCACTTTTGGAATACTGCATGCAATTCTGGTCTTCCTCCGACGGGAGGGATTTTTGTGAAAATTGAAAGGATTCAGAAAAGATTTACAAGGATGTTGCCAGGCTGATTTGAGTTAGAGGGAGAGGCTAAACAGGCTGCTGCTGTTTTCCCTGGAGCATCGGAGACTGAGAGGTGACCTTTTTTAGAGGTTTATAAAATCATGATGGGGTAAATAGACAGGGTCTTGTTACCAAGATGGGGGAGTCTAGACTAGAGGGCATTGGTTTAAGGTGAGAGGAGAAAGATATAAAAGGGACCTAAGGAGCAAAATTTTCATGCAGAGGGTGGTGTGTGTAAGGAATAAGTTGCTAAAGGGAGTGGGGGAAGCTGGTACAATTCCAACATTTAAAAGGCATCTGGATGGATATATGAATAGGATGAGGGGTTTAGAGGGATATGGGCCATGCTGGCAAATGGGACTAGATTTATTTAGAATATCCGGTCGGCTTGGATGAGTTGGACCAAAGGGTGTGTTTCTGTGCTGTATATCTCTGACTCTATATGAATCTGTGATTCACATCAGAAGAGCCCTTGCATGTCACTGACATCATTTTGGAACTCTAATGCCACACATCAGGACATTAGATTCCCTAAAGTATGGAAACAGGCCCTTCGGCCCAACAAGTCCACACTGACCATCTGAAGAGTAACACACCCAGACCCACTTCCCCACATTTACCCCTGACTAATGCACCTCATGCTATGGGCAATTTAGCATAGCCAGTTCATCAGACCTGCACATTTTGGATTGTGGGAGGAAAACCATACAGACATGGGAAGAACATGCAAACTCCACACAATTGCCTGAGGTGGGAATCGAACCCAGGTCCCTGCTGTTGTGATGCAGCAGTGCTAACCACTGAGCCACCATGCCAAAATAGCACACAAATCTGCTTAGTTTTTTTTTTAAGAGGAAACCTGTCATAGTTTGGACGCACAAACTGCATTTTCTCATCCAATGAATTTGCACTCAGCAGAATCTTGTCCACTTTAAAAGGTTCTCAGGAGCTAGGACTCTGTGTGACAGGGTGCAATGTTCACACAATCTCATGAGAGGTGGCCAATTAACAAGCAGGCTAGGAATCTGCTGTTCAAATAAGGACAATGGGCAGGACACTGCAGGAGCCCCAGTAGGTCAGGTGGAAAATGAAAGTACTGTAAAAGAAAATTGAGGTATTATTAAGAATGAAGGCCCAGAACACACTCCGAATGCTTATGACCACATCCAACTGTTTGTTCCAGTTTTGTCACTCTGCGATAGCACAACTGACAGTAGTTTCTGAGGTCCCTTTGATCTTCTATTGTAAGCCTGACTCCGATACTGTCCTGGACTTCTCTCATAATGCAGAACCCCATAAGACTTTGCTGATATGCACAGTTGACATCTAATTTCCCTTTCAAAGGTGTTGATTGGCTGACTGGTGCCAGTGGAACACACTTCCAGGATGATTTGTGGAAGTGGAAATACGCTGTGGAGTTCATCCAACACACCTTGCATCAGTGTTACACACTGCACTGCCCTGCTAGCCCCCAATCCCTAAACTGCCTCCATGTGCCTAGGAAGATTTGTGCAGCCATTGGCAGTATTATTCAGGGAATTCCAGTTAAAAGTCTTTCAAATTTAGACTTAATAGAATATTTAACAAGTATTAAAAAAGATAGTTCTTTATGCTCGTGACAACTTTACATTTTCATAAATATTGATGCTTTGGCGTTCTTTTGGTATAGTTAATACCAGCATCACTATTGGTGGGTTATAGACTGTCTAATGGAAGCCAGGCTGTGTACATACGATCTGAGAGGCAGAGTTGAAAATTTCAAATTGCATACAAGAAAAATCTGAATGGATGATTTCAAATACTGACACAATTTGTGGGCAGCATTTTTGAAAGCCTTTAGAAGATCTAGACTGACCTATCAATCCATTATCAATCATAGTCAAAGCTAAAGGACAGGAGCCTCAGAATAGGGAGAAAACATTAAAGTTTCCATTACCAAGTCAGCATGACTGTGAGGAGATGAGGCCAACTTTCAGGGTTATCTGCTGGCCCAAACTCTGGGAGAACTGTTCCTGAGTGAGAGATACGCTAACCAGCACAATTGATTGGTTTCACTGTAGGTCATTACTGTATTGATTTATACTATACTGCTGCATCCATGAATACCCAAACAATTTTCTAGCATTAGTTCACCCAGAAAGTTCACTCATCGCAAAAGGGTAGGGCAGTGGATGTTATCTACATGGACTTTACTAAACTATTCGGCAAGGTCCCTCATGGTAGGCTGGTCCAGAAGATTGTCATGTGGGATCCACAGTGAGTTGGTAAGTTGAATAAAAATTGGTTTGGTTATAGAAGACAGAGTAGGGGTATGTCTTTTTCTTTGACTGAAGGTCATGACAAGGATCAGTGCTGGGACCTCTGTAATATGTAACAATGATGTGGATGAAAATGTAGGTGATCTGATTAAATTTGCAGACAATATGGCAATTGGTGGAATTATAGACAGTGAGAGGGTTGTCAAAGGATACAGATCAATTGGAAAGTTGGGAGGAAAAATGGCATATATTAATCCAGACAAGTGTAAAGTGATGCATTTTGGGAGGTCAAACTCAAGAGGAAAGTATACAGCTAATGGCAGGACCCTTTGGAGTGTAGATATACAGAAGGATCTTGGGCGCAAGTGGCAACACAAGTGGATAAAATGGTAAAGAAGGCATACAGCTTGTGTTCTTTCATCAGTCAAGCATTGTGTATAAAAGTTGGCAAGTCATGTTGCAGCTGAACAGAGCTTCAGTTCGGCCACATCTGCAGTATTGTATGCAGTTTTGGTTGCCACATTATAGGAAGGATGTGGAGGCATTGGAGAGGGCGCAAAACTGGTTTATGAGAATGTTGCCTGAATTGGAGTGTATTAGCTATAAGGAGAGGTTGGAAAAACTTGTTTTTGGTAGAGTCTTGGAGGCTGAGGGACGGCCTGATGGAAGGATACAAAATTGAGAGGCATAGATAGTCAGTCATTTCCCAAATGTCAAATACCAGGGGAAAAGATTTAAGGATAAGGAGGGGGGGGGGGGGGGGGGGGGGTTGGCAGGTACTTGGAATACACCACCAAGGAGATGGTAGAAGCAGATACGATAGTGAAGTTTAAGAGGCATTGAGACAGATGCATGAGGGATATAGACAATGTGCAGGCAGATAGGATTAGTTTAGAATAACATGCTGGTGGGCCTGTTCCTATGCTGTAATGTGCTATATTCTAAAATGAGAAATACAAACATCAGTAATGTATGGATGTGGATATGCAGGTATCTTTGGCCCAAACTATCTCTTGTGTCCTGTAAATTGTATGTCAGTTCTCCATAGATTTGCTGGGTGTGGAAAGAAAGTGGAATGACTAATATTGGGAAACCCACTGATGCAGTCAGTGGTAGTAGGTGAAACAATTGAGAATATCATCACTTCAGGGCTATACCTCACTGCAAATTCCAGACATGAAAGACCAGAAGCAAACCTTTTGCATGATTAAGTTTCTGCTGTACAGCAGACAATTGATTCAAATGGTTGGTAAATCATTTCCATTATGACTCTAGTTTCCATTGAGAGTTTTCAATTGTTGAGTTCCTCCTAAAACAGTGTAACATTTGGACATTACCTTGTAAATTCTTTGTCTGTATCACCTCTAACACTAGAGAGAGAGAATGTAGGAGACAGCCTCGCTCCTCCATTTTATCCATAGTTCCCTGGTAACTATCATGGATTGCTGGTTTTGTGCACAGGTCCACTGAAATTGTAATTTTAGTTATTGGATTTTAGTAGTAAGAAGTAAATTTATATTCTGAGTTTGGTTGAAATTTTGACTTCCATGTAAAGAAGTGTATATTTAATTCAACTTTACCATTTATTAGTCTTGATTTAAAAGAAAGAGACTTGGAAAATATAGCAAAGTTGTGATTTTACTTCCTGACTTTTTTTTTCTACATGTTCTTTCTTCCAGTTAGCAACAAAACTCATCTGGCTACAACACCATTAAGATGAGTTGTTAATTTCGCTGCTTGTGGTTGAGACCATCCATTGGAAGACAGCATGTGACATCACAGAAGAAAGATGTTTCTGCCTTGAATTTATTAAAATAGCTATTCCTAAGTTAGTAATATGAAAACAATTTTCTTCATATACTTGAAGAAACTTGCGTTCCTTTGTAATTAATAGTGACAGAAATTGTTCCATTGTTGATCACATTTATCTATATCCTAGCAAAATAGTTAAAATCATTATAAATTAACATAATAATTGAAATGTACATTTCGATCATTAAAAAAATTTAGAAGTGCTGTCTGGACCGAGTAAGGATTATTTTAGATAAATAGATGTCAGGAAATCTGAATACTTCCAATTGAAGAGAATTATTTGTGAAAAATATTAAATGTTACTACGGATTGGAAATACTTCAGTTACAATTTATTGTTCCATTGTTAGTAACACTTAAATGGGAGTTTGTGTTTTTTTTAATATAAATTTCATGCACTCGCTCCTAGCTTTGGCATTAGTTTAGCTTTTTGTGTTTTTTTAAGCAATTAGGATTTAACCTAAATTTCTATTCTTTTTTAAGGTGCTTTTACACAACTGAATACCAAAATATAGTTTGGTTGTTGGTATATTCAGTATTGTTCCCTGCAGGCGACATTATTACATGTGGTTAAATACAAGAGTTTTGTGATGCCCACGTGTTTTGGATTTGATCCGTTAAAGGGTAATCAAAATTTAATTCAGATACTTAATTTATCCAATCATTCTAATTTCAATTTGTTGCTATTTTTTAAAAAAAACTTTTCCAGCTTTAGTTATAACTTTGCAACATCAATTGTTTGTTAAGTATTACAATCAATTGTGTAAATACTTTGACTTTGTTTATCTCTGGTTGTGTATTTCTTGCAATATGAAATGCAAGATGCCAAAGCCTGATAAATCTTACATAGTTATGTTCTTAATGCATGTAACTGTAATTAGTGTCACAAGCCTTCATTTCATTTAACTGAATTAGTCACCAATGTAGTTTAGTGGATACATTGTTGTGGAAATCCTGAAGCTGTGTTCTATCACTTACTGTACCTCCAGAGGTTGCAATGTAGATTATACCCTCTTCTTTTCCAGGAGTAACATCAGTTGGTGTGGCAAGAACTTGCCCTTTTCTTTTACACTATCATTAAAAACTTCATAGAAAACCACTTTGTTCAATCAGGTTAACTGTTTGTTTTTTTAAATGGTGATCCCTCAACAAAAACTATTGCTGAACAATAGATCCAACTCTGAAAGAAAAATTGTCAAAGGTTATTATATGTCTCTGTTATGATAGACTAGTTTTAAAAAACTAGCAATTTTTCTTGAAGTTTTGCATGCTATTTCAGATTCTCCCTGCACTCTATATATGTTGCAATCTTTATTACAAAGATTTGTAACTTTTTTACAAAGCAATTTTTTTTTTTCTAGTTAGCTGTCAGTGAGAATTTTTCAATGTGATTAATTGATTGTTTGGGTAGCCTGATAAATTCATTGGGGATACACAGCACTGATCTTCAGTGAAGAGTGCTATTATCCACTGAATCATGAGAGGAGGCAAATGGTCTTACAATCTCTGCACTAAGACCTCCCAGTCAGGCTTATGAGGTCAGTGGTGAACAGTCTTACTTCTCCATAATGCAAAATCTAAGCTAATATTTCTTTACCTCACCTGAACAATGTATTAAAGGTGGAAAGTCTTTAAAGATTAAAAAAGTAATTAGTACAAAATAATTGAACTCAAGATATTCTAGACAAAATTGCAGGATTGTTTATTCAGAATACAATGCATTGAATATTCTGTCTAGCTGTATTTTGCAGGTTTTAATTTTCTATGTATATAAGCAGTATTAAAAACACATTGAAACACTTTTTAAAAATCTTTTATTTTCTTAGCATCAGTGTATCCTGGGATGAAACCTCTCATCTAATGGCACACTAGGATAAGGACACCATTTTATCCATTCCGTTACAAAATAAAAATACAAATATAATGTCAGCTAACTGGACAAGTCAGATCCCAGAGTGAAATTTAGCTCGATAGGGGTCAGTCAGCTCTGTTGACTGGACAGCTGGTTTGCATTAGAGTGAAACCAACAGCATAGGTTCAATTCCCTCACCATTCTGTCTAGCTGTATTTTGCAGGTTTTAATTTTCTATGTATATAAGCAGTATTAAAAACACATTGAAACACTTTTTAAAAATCTTTTATTTTCTTAGCATCAGTGTATCCTGGGATGAAACCTCTCATCCAATGGCACACTAGGATAAGGACACCATTTTATCCATTCCGTTACAAAATAAAAATACAAATATAATGTCAGCTAACTGGACAAGTCAGATCCCAGAGTGAAATTTAGCTCGATAGGGGTCAGTCAGCTCTGTTGACTGGACAGCTGGTTTGCATTTGAGTGAAACCAACAGCATAGGCTCAATTCCCTCACCAGCGAACGTTACCCCGAAGGACTATCTGCTCCCCTTGCCTGAGGTGGTGACCCTCAGAATAAATCACCAGTTGTCTTTTTCTAATGTGAAAGCAGCCCTCTGGCCTGGTGTAGTGATGGTGACTTTACCTTTTGCTATGTAATCAAACTTTAGTTTATCAAGACCGAGTCCATCTTCTGCTAGAAACTTCATGTCAGAATCCTCCCTGTTTGATGTTGGTAACTTAGAAGCAGATCAATAAGAAAGATTGGTGGCAGTGAACCTACCTCAAGTATTTCTGAGGTTTGAATGCACACAACCCTGTATAACACACTGGCAGCAGTGACAGCTGAATATATAGCATTTATAAACCTTAGCTGAATATTTTGCAGTTCTTGGTGAACATGTGCCTAAAATGCTTCATTATCTGAGGAATTTTGAATAATACAGAATACCATCTGCAGATATTACCACTTGTAGGCTCTTCTAATCATGTGCATGGTGCTGGCAAGGCTGGCATTGATTATGAATCATTAATTGCCTTTGAAATTGCCGAGCAAACCACTCCAATCAAGGGGCATTTCATTTTATCGGTTATTGTGTAGTTACTTATAGGGCAGTTCAGGTAAGGAGGGCAGGTTTCCTCCTCAAAAACACTTTCATGATCCAGATTTTTTTTAACAATTGCTGACAATGGTTTCATGATCATTATTTGGACTTTAACTTGATTTTGTTCATAAAGAATATGGATTTCAACATCTGCCATAGTGGGATCCAAACCCACTACATTCCCAGAACAGTCACACAGGCCTTCAGATCACTTGTTTAGTGATAGTCCTATAGTGCAACCTTCTCCCCTTTCTGGGAAGGCCATTGAAGCAATGAAGGTGGCTGAGCGAAAGGAATCTATGCAGCAAAATGGTTGTGATTGTAGAAGCCTAATCCTCTTCCATTCCATTCGCTATAACCTAAGTGAATGGAAAGCCTTCACTCCTGATTCCCATTAAATTTTACCATGTGCTGTTGGTGAAAGGCTCTCTTTTTAAATAGTACTTCAATATCAAAGGCTATCCCCCTCTTTCTTCATTGAGAGAATTCAATATTTTTGTACACATCTGGACCAAAGTTACATGACAAAGTTAAGAGGTTATGGCAGAACCCAAGCTAGATATGTGTGAGGTAATGTTGTTTGTAATAGTGACAATAATACTATCTGCTTTGCTGATTGAGAGTAGGGCGATGGGTCAGTAATTGCTCAAATTGGATTTGTTCTGCTTTGTGTGGACAGGACTAAGTATGACATCATAATGAATCTTATCAATGTCAACAGGAATCATGGGAAAATGCTTCAATGGTTAGTTATAACTGGCACAAAAAGAGAGGATTGCAGTTCTTGAATATTAATTCATGTCGAGGACATTATGTAGCGGCTACTTCAAAAAGTATCAGTGAGTCACTAATGACCATGAGCATAGAACTGTACAGCACAGGTACAGGCCTTTCAACCCACAATGCTGTACCAAACATGATGCTAAATTAAGCTAATCCCTTCTACCTGCCCTTGGTCCAGATCCCTTCATTCTTTGCATATTCATGTGATTATCCAGAAGTCCCTTAAACACCCCGATCATATCTGGCCCCCCCCTCCCATCACCCTGGCAGCGTATTCTTGACTCCAACCACACACTTTTTAAAAAAAACCCTTGTAATTCCTTTGTACTTACCCCATCTCAAAATGCATGTTCCCTAGTATTAGTCATTTCAATGCTGGGAAAAAGATAGACTGTCAGAACTCCAAATGTCAAAACAGTCCATGCTTGAAATGCAGCAAGATCAGGACAAACATCCAGGTTCAGGATGGTAAGTAGCAATTACATTCACACCACTTAAGATAGGTGATGGAAAAGAGAATGCTTAATGATTGCCCCTGGAGAAACTAACCAATCCGTAGGTCTTGCAGCAGACTTAGAGCCTAATGATCCTCCTTCAGAACTGATAGAAGCAAGGTGCTTGGATGTGGACTGAAGACAGGGTTGGGAGGTGAGAGTAGTGTAAATAAGTGATAGGTGGAGAAGTCAGAGAGAGAGGGAGAGACACACAATTAGGCAGGTGGGGTGGAAGTTAATAAGCCAGTGAGAAAACTAATAATAGGTTGGCTGTGCTGCAAGCTGCCCATTTGATGACAGGCCTAGAACAAAAACAATGCAGCACATGAGCAGGCCCTTTGGCCCGGCTAACCTGCACTAGTAAGTTTTGCCCTTCACTTAAAAAAAACTGTCTTCACTTACAAGCTCTATTCATTTCCTATTCCAAGTATTTGTCAGGTGCTTCTCAAATGCTGTGATTCCATCTGCTTCCAGCACGTTTCAGGCATTCACCACACTTTAAAAGAATTGTATGAGACAAGTTTTTCATAAACAACCCTACCTCTAACTTGTCTCTCCTAGTAATTGACCCCTCCACCCTGGGAAAATGCCTCTTTTCCACTCTGTCCCTATCCTTCACAATCTTAAACTTTTATTAAGTTGCCCTTCAACTTGCGTTCCAGTGAAAATGAACCCAGTCTTTCTTCATAGCTAAAATCCCCCATGCCAGGCAAGATCCTGGTAAACCTCTCCAAAGCATCCTCATCCTGCTGGTTGTATGGTGACCAGAACTGGTGTGCAATATTCCAAGTGTGGCCTAACTAAAGTTTTATAAAGTTGCAGCATAACTTGCCTGTCCTTATCCCTTTCCAATGAAGGCAAGCATGCCAGAGGCCTTTTTCACTTATCTACCTGCACTGCTACCTTCAGTTACCTGTGGACCTGCACACCCAGACCCCTGTGGTGTGGGGGTTGGTAAAGGACATCAAGTAGGTGGTTAGACCCTGAAAATATCAAACTTCATTAAGTCACATTCTCCTCCCCTCCCATTGAACAGCATCTAATATTCCACTTGGAACCTTGCAGCCTTCAGGACTTGATATCAAGTCAATAATTTTAGGGTCTGAATACCTTCATGTCTTTTACCCACCCCCACATGATATGGGCTGCTTTTATTTCACCACAGCCAACCATTTTCCCCTGTATTCCTGAAGAAGGGCTTATGCCCGAAACGTCAATTCTCCTGTTCCCTGGATGCTGCCTGACCTGCTGCGCTTTTCCAGCAACACATTTCCAGCTCTGATCTCCAGCATCTGCAGACCTCACTTTCTCCCCTGTATATGGTCCCCATTATCAGCTTTTTCTTCTTCCTTGGCTTACGGTTATCCATCTCTTTAAATAAGTGTCTGTCTCTTCCTCTGGGCTCTGTATCCATTAATCACTTACTCCTTTACACCAACACACTACTCCCTTCACCAATACAATTATAAGCATATATGCCATGTTATCTTGCTTCAATCAGTTCTGAGGGAGTGGGGTTGGGCACTAAACAGCGATTCTGCTTGCTCTCCACAGATACTATCAGACCTACTGATTTTTCTCCAGCAATTTGTGTTTTTGTTTCAGATTTCCAGTATCTGCAGTTCTTTGTTTTATTCTTGCTTCTGAGGAATCGGTGCTACCAAGATGGTCATGGACCTAGCAACTGGAGATTCTGCAAAAAAAGTGTTTCATTTGTTAATAACACTCCCAGGAACTTTGCATGGAATGCAGCTTCTGGTGGACATGACTCAGCTCATTAGTAATTATTTCACTTTGGGTTGGTTTGGTTATTGTGGTTTACTCTTTCCCAATGGGGATATAAAAAAAATCTCTCCAACACTGCAGATGTGAAGCTTGGCCTATCCTCAGTAACTACCAAAACAAAACTCATCAATCCACACATCAGCAGCCGAAGATTCCATCTCCCACAAATGTTGAAGGACTCTGGATTAGGTACAGCACTTTACATACTTTAGTAGGCAACTCTCTTAAGAAGTCACCACTGATGTGGAGATCCAACATCAAACATATAAATTATGTTTATTATGAAACACCACTCATTATGCTTAAAAATCCTAGAATACAGGCAGTGAGATCTAGACAGTATATCAGTGTCACAAACCAGCATTAGAGAAAATCTATCAATAATACCTCCACTACATTCTCCAGTCTTGTCAGGATGACTGTTGAACAAATGCTAGCGTCTTTCTGAAGTTAGTCTAAAGTATTCAGGCAAAAACCCTACAAATTCAACCTCAATGGACTGAACACTGCCTTGATGACCAGAAATGATCACCCATCTGAGATTGCTTTCACAACGCAAATGGGCATAAGCCCTTCTTCCTCGAATGCTGCCTGGCCTGCTGTGTTTTTCCAGCACCACACTTTTCAACTCCGGTCTCCAGCATCTGCAGTCTTCACAATGCAAATGGCCAAGAACCAGGGTATAAAGAAAATGCTTCAAAGGCAGATAGTCTGAAAAGTGGAGCAAGCATTAGTTTTAATAATTGAGGGAAGCTTCATCCAGAATGGTGACTCATTTGTCAACCAAGCTGCAATACGATGAGTCACAGTATCTTAATGATGAAGCAGAGCACTGGCAGGGAAGTAGCAGCACATCCTGCAGTGCAGATACCACTTTCTTATGAGATAGCTGACACCATGTGCTCAGCCATCCATGTCAACGGCCCATCCATGGGCCTGTTCAGACCCACATCAAAAATGTCTGGTCCTGAATGGGCTTCATCCTCGCATTGAGGGACAGCCAATGATGAAGAAAATGAGAGAGAAAATCTTTAGAAATATTATGCTGGAACATTGTTAATAGGTCACATACTTGGATAAATATGGATTGATTAAAGAAAGAAAATGCCTGACACCCCAAAGCACACATGCACAGTAACTCTGCCAATACTGTCATTCTGCCACATGCACTCGTGTTTGTGGTTATTTTGGTGTGTTTTGTAAAGAAATATTAGGGGGTGTTTCAAAGTGTCACATGCAGAACTTCCTGTATCCACAATGTGAACCTTTCAGGGGTGTCAGGAAAAAACCTTAAAAAAATGACACCGACTTAAAATTGTTTGTTACTGCATAAATAAAACTCAACCACAGAATGTCAAGGCGGCTATTATGGTTAGTGCAGTGCATAAGGACTTTCAGAAAAAGGTGTCTGATGAAATGCTACAGTGCAAGCTTGTCAAGAGTGTTGAACCCTGTGGAATAAAAACATTGGCATCATGGATATCAAGTTGGTTGAGTGAAAGAAAAACAGCAGTGATGAACGGTTGGTCTTTGGATTATAAGGAGGTATATAGTTGGTAAGCTGGAGGTTTGTTATTTGGACGAATGCTTTTCTTGATCTACATTGTTTAATTGAGTGTACAGGACAGCGTCAAAATTTGCAGATTCAAAATTAAGTATTACCAACATGTGGATGATAGACTTCAAGAAAGCCAGAGTCAGACTGACATGGAGAAATTGTCAGATAAAAACTTAATGCAGTGAAGCAAAGCAACACATAATAAGCAAGAATGAGTAAAGGCAGTATAAAAGGTCACATTCTAAAGGGGGTGTAGGAGAAGAATGACCTAGGGACAATATATACACAAACTGGTTAAAGGTAGCAGGCTAGTTTGAGAAAGCAGTTGTTCAGGTATATGGGAACTTGAGCCTTATGAATAACAAAGTATACCATACAACATAGTCATGGTAATTATGAAATACTAGTTCAGACACAACAGGAATATGGAGCCCAATTCTGAGCATCATACTTGGAAAGGATGCAAAAGGTTTAGAATGGGAATATTTACAGAAATGAAGTTTTCCTCCGCGGAACAAGTCGAGGAAAAATGAGCAATGCTGGGACTGTTTTCTTTGCACAAGGTCGACAGGTGTGGATAGAGATATTCACATTCAAAAGGGGTCCAGAGTAGGTAGTAACGGTGGCAGGGTCAAGAACCAGGTGCTATTGATTTATAGCAAATACATCAGAGGCAATAAGAGATAAGAATGTTTTAATGCAGCAAGTGGTTGGATTGCACTACTCGTATGGCAGATTTAATTACAGCATTCTAATTGAATAATTATCTGAAGAGAAAAAAAATTGCCAACTCACAGGGGAACAAGTAGGGAATGGCTCTCAGAGAGGTAGCAGGGAGACGATAGAATAAATGGCATCCTTCCATGTTGTTAGCATTCTATGACTCATCTGATTTTTGCCTCTTAATTTTCGTTCCATATTTGATAATTTCACCATTCACAATCAAACATCCAATGGCTGGGAGATAATCCCGCTACATCATTTCCTTCTAACTTTAAATCTACATCTTTAACAGCGTTGGTCAACTTACTTTCTCATTAAAAGTATCACTGTTATATTTTGTTTAATAATGTTCTTAAGCAACATCTTGCAATGTTTGTCACATTAAAATGTACAATATGAATAGAAGACATTACTGCTGTAAATTGTTAGCACTCAAATATTCTTAGACCAGATTATTAATGTATAATTAATGGCTTGTTCAATACATTGAGTTCCCAGAACCTAATTAAAATTACTTAGAAGTAGCAATAATATGGTTTAGCTTATATTAAATCCAAAGATTATAAGCAGGTTGGTCTTTCCATTGCATAATATGCGCCAGATAAATAGACTAGTGTCTTAAGAGTGGGATTAGATGAGGTAAATTAAGGAATAGCTGCATAACTTGGAAGATTGAACTGTTATTAAAAAGGAGCAAAGTTTGAACGAACGCTTTAACAAGGACAAAGAATATTTTAAAGGGTAGCTCGAGAACCAGGTGGCAATAGCTAGGGCTGCAGAGTTATACCAGGATTAGCTCCAAGCTACACCCCATACAGGACAGAAAGTACTGGAGGTTACAAATGAAACAGACTGCTGAGAATATTTATATGCAAAATGTATGGAGTGCCTGATATCTGAAAATGAATGTAAAAACAGGAGGAGGAGAAAAATGCAAATGTCGCAAATAAAGAAATAGACAACCAAAAATGCTTGAAGTACCCAACTGGTCAGTCATCATCTTCAAAGAGACAACTTAACATTTAACTTGCTGTGTATTTCTAGCATCTCCCTTTGAAGAACAAAGTTATTGTTAATACTGATTCAACAATTTTAAATTATTCACTCACGTAAGACATATGTGCTTAGCTTCATTCTGTAGAAATATGGTTCAATTATCATCTGGAACAAGTGACTAATTCAAGAGATGAATCCAACTAATTGACAGATGAAGTTGGCAGAACAATTCATTAAGGAGTTGCTTGGTAGCATTTACACATATGGTCAGGAAACTCTGGGGGCACCTCTCTTTCATTCTTCTGCACACCACCCCACTCAGATGAAGGGAGTGTTATAATCAGGGTTGCCAAGATATACAAACCTAATTGAGAGTTAGATTTCAATTGGACTGAGAAAATCATTCAATTCACGACAAGTACAGCTACTGGGAGTAGTTATGTGCAAAGTGGATTCAGCTACTGGGAGTAGTTATGTGCAAAGTGGATTATTCATTCACAAACCAAAAGTTTTCTTAGCCAAGATACAAATGAAAAGGCAATTAGGCATTTTTTGTTCACAAATAGACATGGGTGGAATAACAATATATTTTGCCATTTAATCATAATGTTTCTGGAAAACTTTAAAAGGAAATAGATCTGAAATTGTGGTAGCAAAGCAATATTTGAACAAGATTACATTTTACAAACTTACCTTTATCTCAACTATATTTGTGTCACACAAAGCAGAAAAAGTACAGATTCATTTTTTTTTTAAATTATGGAAGTAGTGAGCCCCACATTATCAAAAGATGTATCCACTAACCAACTAAATCAGTGATACAACTACATAATTTATAAGCCTTGTGAACATACTCCTAGATGCAAGGAATTCCTATCATGATTCAATAACTATACCACTCAACACTCCAACTAAACTTTTAATTCTGATTACCATGCAATGAAAAAGGGACATGTTAAATAAGGCTATAAAATAATGCCAAGTAAACGAATCTCATAAAACGTGCAAGTTCAAAATTTAATCATCTCAAGTGATGGAGCAAGTAAGTATTCTTACCACCATGGTTCTTTTTTGAAAAGATTAGTATGGACATTAAGAAGTTTTGTACTTTTGCTCCCCCTCCTTATGCCTATATTTTAGTTTACAACTTACCACCAGAGGATGCCCAAGAGCAGTCTGGACTTACTTTTCAAGTGTTTCCTGCTCTTGTGAAGTTGTTTATTTCCACATATCTCTACACAGCACTGCTAGATTTGATACACTATCACTCTAGCTAAACAACAGCAATATTTAGTTTAGTACAAGATCTCCTCACAAACAGCAATGTTGAGTATTGTGCAATTACATTGGAAATCTCAAATATAGACTTGCCTACTACCTCCATGGTGCACAGTACATCGACTCTTTGAATCACAGGCTATTGCACTATGTTTTATATTCCCAAGATTAAATCCTCCAAAGATGTTGAGTCCCTAATGATCAAAGTTAGCAATGTTGTAATGCAGAATAGATCTAACACTTCTTAACAAAAACTTACAAAATGAGTATGAAGAGTATCAAGCAGATTTAGAGAACTTTCATCCCTATTTGGATTATTGGGGTCAGTTTGTACAATAAAACATTGGCAAAGTTTTCTCATCAATTCTGGTGTATGCTTTCCAAATAACAAAGGTGTCTGAAATAATCCTGAAATTGTTGTATATGGATTTTGTAGAACGTTTGGAACAGTTATACAGAATCTTGTGTAAACAACAAAATAGGCCTCCATTTGGAATCTTCTATACTCTCTTGACTAGAAGATGTATACATGCATGGGTACATTGCAAGACATTGAAATTTCCATTAGTTTATTATAGCATTGTTATTCTCTGCACATCATTGTTCGGCAAGAGGAAAAACAGATCAATCTATATCATGGCTGTAAAGTTCTAATGAGGACCTTAAACTGCCATCATCATGATGAAACTCCAATTGTTAATAAATTAATTGTCAGATGAGAGTTAACAAGACAAAGAAAACAGACATAGAACCATTATCATTGCAATGTCCAAACAAAGCACTTAATCTTGTCACACAATTCTTTAGTGATGATGAGCACTGATGCAGCTGCTGATTGTAAGCACAGGATTCACATCTTGACAACTAGTACACAACAGATCACATGTAGCTCAGCCTCCCGATTTATGCAATAATCAAACAATAATGATAATAAGATTTCACAAGAAATAACTATAGTTGATTACAATTCAAGTTCAAGGGCCAGTAATTTCATTTCATTGTCCTATTGGGTGTAACCATGTAAAACATTAAATGTTAACACATCCATTTGTTCAATAGATACACCTAAGTTACTGATTAAGCCAGAACAAATTTATAAATCCATAAATGAACTTAATTGTCACAAAGTTACCATGAGCTATTGCAGGAGTCAAGTTATAGAATGCAGACATTACTGAAACAAAGTAAGCTGGGATAATTAGGTCGCAAAAGTAGTAGATGACTTTTGTAATGACTGGTTAAACAACTAATTATGCTAGATCCTTAGTTATGTGACACCAACTGATAATATAGCATCATATCACACAAGATGAAGGAGATAATTCTGTCCAAATATTTAACAGAGAAAGGTAATCTGTCTTTCTGTACTTAAGCAAAGTAACAAACTAAATATACTTTGTTCATTCATTAGTATCAACTGGACAGTACCAAAAGGCCTAGGATGAAGACCAACCAGGCAGTGAGACACACAAACACCAACCCTTGCTAGTGAATAAGTCATGACAATAAACAAAACAACAGGAGAATCGATATTTATGATTATGATTCCTGAAGAAGGGCTTACGCCCGAAATGTCGATTCTCCTGTTCCTTTGATGCTGCCTGACCTGCTGCGCTTTTCCAGCAACACATTTTTAAGCTCTGATCCCCAGCATCTGCAGTCCTCATTTTCTCCTAATAAACAAAACAGTCTTGCTTATTTTCTGCATAACAGAACCTGTATTTTTGCTACAATGACCAATATACTGCAATTTATAAGACGTGATTAATAAACCAGAAAACATCCTGAAAATAATTGATGCCTAATTGTGCAAAACACGTGAAAAGTTAAATAATATAAACAGAGAAGAAAGCTTGAACTACAACAAATGCAGCTGTAACAGAGCTACATGCAGTGCATAGTTCATTCTTGCATACACTAATGTACAATATTTTGAATTTTATTTAAATGATTTTTTTTTAAACTGAATTCAAGGTTCTGGAGTTCTAATTCATGTTAAAAATAAAAGTTTGTGTCCCAGTACTGTGGTAACTGGCATCTGCTGAGGGATCAGACTCAATTGCTGTTAATTATTCTCAAGTATAAGGAATTCCATAAAATACATGCTGCAGCATATCAAACCACAACCAGTTAACCAGAAACAGAGAGAACCTCAGGTCAAATCAAATTTGACAAGATTTATCACAAAGAAAAAAAAAGGAAAATACCATACGAAGGGCATCTATGATGACTCACTGCAGATTATGCCATGCTTGTTAGCTTGTCACCTGACCATTCTTTACTCAATGAATCAGTTTGAAGGATGTAAATGCTATCGTGACAATCATAAAGCATTTAGAAGGTCCTGCTTTATATTATTTCTGCATGCACACAACCAACAACCAACCACTGGCTGCGTCCTATCACTAGACACAAAGGTTAGACAATACACAATTGGATGTTTGAGGATTTTACTTCAGGGAGTAGCTGAGTTATCTGGAATAAAAGACAAACCAAGCGACAGTGAGTCTCCTCTTTTTACTTTACGTAAGAGATAATCATTTGTCTTGAACAGCTCCTCACCCTGGTTTTCAGAAAGGTCTACAAAGGCCAATGAGGCACGACTAAGAGCTGAAAAAGAGAAAAAAATTCAGAACATAATTAAAGTTAAGCATTGGAAAATTCATTAAAGCTTCCCCTTCTAATGCAATAATTCTACCAACTGTTTTGAACAATCACAATATTTGTGGTTGATTATTTTGTTATGTTTATTTCAACACTTGTGGTTCTTTTGTAAACAAAGTTTTTCTCCACAACTGATGAAAATTTACTTTCCACTAATTGCCATTTAAAGTACCTGGTCATACTTAACTCCACTTGAAGTCAGTATTTTTACCTTCTGTATATATGTCTTAAATTCTTTTAGGACCAAACATGAATAAATCTGTAAATTATGTCCAAAAGTTTAGTACATGGAATAAGAGTTAACAGTGATAGAACTTGAAGCTTCAAAATCAAAATATTTGAGTCCTGGTATGATGCCTGATCATTGTTCCTGACTCATTTCTTTGCTTCATATATCAAATACAGACACCATATGTAGCTTCACAAAGAAACAAAATGGTGCTGGCAATGCAGCTACTGATACGCTACCAACTCCTTTTGATGTTCTATTTTACAAACAAAATTTGCAATCATCATTTGATTACCATTGGAAAGGAAAACGTATGGCTGCTCTATGATCAGTAAACCCAATTAAATTCAAATTTTTCTAATTAAGGTTTTTTTTAAAAAACAAACTTGTAAATAAAAATCTACTTGCTCACAGATGATTTGGTTAACATGGGAACAAATAAAACAAAATTCCCATTAGATTAAAGTTAGAACAGCAAAATGCTGAAAAGAATGTTTCTTTCCACAGATGCTACCTGACCTGTTGAGTATTTTCAGTAATTTTTACTTTGATTTCCAGCATCCATAGCATTTTGTTTCTGCATTGTTTTGTAGACTAGAAATTTGTTTGTTTACAGTGTCCCGAATGGAGGAAGTCTAGGCATCAAAATCCCCAAGGATACATGATATGTTGTGGAATTTGAAGAACATGTTAATTGACTGTCTTGCTTGAAACACTTTGGATGAAACTAAATATTTTAATAGGTACACCTAACCTCACCACTTCTACAGTTCTTACTTCCCATTCTAATTGGGTGCTTAAAGAATACTTTAGCATTGTACTTGAAAACATTAGCTATACTCATCTCTTTATATCCATTTTGAAACACATGCTGTCTTACTCTATTAAATTACGTATTGCTGATTAGCTTAAAACTAGAAACTTACACAAACGTCACTTGTAGAATTTAATTTCAGTGTCCACACAATCATAGAAGAGGTCAGCAAATTCTGAAGGGTCAACAGGTCCTTCACACTTTAAGATGTCCTGCATGGCTTCCAGACCTTGTTTTTCCAAATCCAGCATGGTTTTCCAAAGCTTCTGCCCTGCATCCTACAGAGAAAAATGACCATTTCAGAAAGCTTTTAAATTGGTTCTCTGATTAAGGATGTTAATGGCAGGACAGAATTTGTGGCCATCACTAGTTTGCTGCATTGCTGTTGCTGCCATGCCACTCTCTTGGACTGCACCAACTGATTACACAAATTAATAAGGTAGAACTGATATTTTTAAAGGAAATTTTCAGGTAATTTTTAAATGACAAACTAACAGATGCAGACCTCTGTAGTTTGTCTCTTTTGCTTTGCGGTGTCTTTAAAATTATATTCAAACTGTCCTTATCAAGTCAAGATTCTCTTCCCTATTATGTACTTAACTACATACTACAGTCCTTTAATACCAGATTAGTCTGTGCTCCACCCTTCCCTCACCAACCCAGCATTCCACACCAGACCCCTCTCACTTGAAACTCTATTCACTACTTGCTTTGCTTCAGAAGCCTCCTAAAATGCTTCTTTAACCAGATTTTGGTCTCTCAATCCACTCTTTCAAGTTTTGTTTTGCATTAAGAATTTGTATCCAACATGCCAAATATCTCTCAATGACCATTCCCCACACACTAAAGTGAAAAGACTACAGCCTGGTCACAGTGACTGAGCTACAATAAAGCCTGTCAAAGCAGATTTATCAAACACTCTGGTGTGCAATGCTATGCATATAATGAGGAGATTGCCAAGTCTCTAAGATTTCAGTCACATTATCTGACATTTCAGTTTGCACTGGTCCCCTTGGTGATACAACCATATTCCTAACTATCTGCACAGATTATAATCTAGGTTATTGTGCTAAAAGAGTAAAAGTGCTTTCCTCAGCAACACTGATGTGCAGCAGGCTCAAGAACACCTAATTCCATCCCCTTGCTGTGGAAATGATTTTACCGCAAACTCTTGGAGACATTCAAAGCAGTATTTTTGAGCATGATTTGTGTGTAGTAACCACACAGTAATACACAACTGTGAATGACTTTTTACTGCTTTTCACAGACAATGCTATTCACTAAAAGACAGATAGAGATCGTCTTGTGTTTTGCTATTGTTAGAAGGCTAAATAGCTAATCGTTAAGATGAGTTTTTTCCATTGTTTATCTGCAGATCAAAATTTAATATCAATAGAAATGATTATTTTACAGCTTGGTGGTGGCTCCCATTTCATCTCCCTCTCTAAAGAAGTATGTATCCTAAATTATTTGAGGCCTGAACTACAGGTAATACCTTGCCTAATGTAAAATAGTGAGGAGACAGGTCCCAAATGTACCTCAGCCAGTGCAGAGCTTCAACCCCATGCCTCATGGGGGTTGACATCATTAGAAACAGCATGTTCACCATCAAGACAAATGGAGCTCACCAGACACCTGGAAAGCCAGCAAATGTAAGTGAAAACTGCATTCTGCCTGTCGTTTTGGTACTGAATGCTGCTTTGATGCTAAAGTCATCTCCCTGCTGCACATACTGAATGTGGCCTTGGGAGTTGGGGGCGGGGGGGTTGGTTCCATGTGTCTGTCCATGCATGCATTGCTTGACCTTTTGAATTGTGCTCCAGAGGGTTGCAAACTCAGCAGATTGTGGCACCAATCAGGTCGTGCTGAGTTGACGTAATTCGCCAGCTCACCACTTCTCATCGGACCTGGACCGGATTCTCTCCTAGCTAATCCCACAGCCCTGAATAGGCCATATCTGATGAAGCCTCAATCCACCTACCCACTCATCCATATGTCACACTATCCACTTTCTGAACTCCTACTCACTAACATATTGTTTAAAAATCCCATCTCTGTTCAGTGTGTTAGTAAATGAATTAATTTACCGGATTAGGCAGTTTGTGCTGTAAATAAAAAGGGGCATGGCTTGGGTTGCCCGATCTTACCACTGCGTAAGGATTTAGTTACACATATTTGAGGCCTCTGACACTGGAGGCTAGGTCCTGAAATGTGGGGAAGGATGCAGGGTAAATAGTTACAGAAACCGCAATCTGGTGGTGACTGCTACCTTTGGACGATGTGGGCCATCATCTTTGGAGAAGGGACAGGAATAACGTTTTTTTAAAACTCAAAGTTATCCTTTATGTTCTCTTGTTCAGTAAGTGCACATGGTTTGCTGGGATGCAATTCGGTACATAACAGGACCTCAGTGAGATGACCATTATGCGTGGGAGTGTCAGAGAGGACCATTTCATCTAAAGCAATATCACATCCAGATGGAAAGCTTCATATTAAACCTCCCCACCACCACCACCAACACACACCCCATCAGCTGGAATTCCTTAATAACAGAGACAGAGGAGGAGATGGAATTGGAATACTTAGTGAAAAGTGTAATATGTTGCCACACTCCAGTGCCATTGAGTTACAGCAGATATTAAGAGATGACTAAAGTATAATTAAAACAAAGCTCTTCCTTTCTGTGCCTGCTCGACATCAGGCTGGCGGTGAGGTTGGATCTTTCAGCCTGAAAGATACACCAGGACTCTGGCCCAAAAGCTCTCTATGGCAAGGAGTTCCAAACAGCTCTCCACTCAGACAAAATTAATCTTCATCTCAGTCTCAACCTGGTACCCCTTTATTCTGAGATTATGCCCTCTGGTCCTAAACTCTCCCAGGCGGGGAAACATTCACTCAGCATTTATCCTGTCAAGCTCCTTAACAATCTGATATGTTACACTGAGATCACCTCTCATTCTTCTAAACTCCAGTGAGTAGAGTTCTAACCTGTGTAGCCTTTGCTCACAAGACAAGCACTCCACACCATGGATCATCCTCATGAACCTTCTCTGAACTGCCTCCAATGAAATGGTACCTTTCCTTTAAATAAGGGACTTAGTAAGGAGGGCCATGGAATGTCTCTGCATGGACTGTTGACACAGTATCCAGAGGCTGGCATCGAACCTGGGTCCCTGGCGCTGTGGCACAGCAGTGCTAACTACTGAGCCATCATGTCACCCTTAAATGTTGACACACTGCCACCCATTTTTCATGATTCGGAGATGCCAGTGTTGGACTGGGGTGTACAAAGTTAAAAATCACACAACACCAGGTTATAGTCCAACAGGTTTAATTGGAAGCACACTAGCTTTCGGAGCGACGCTTCATCACCTGATGAAGGAGCGTCGCTCCGAAAGCTAGTGTGCTTCCAATTAAACCTGTTGGACTATAACCAGGTGTTGTGTGATTTTTAACTTTGTATACCCATTTTTCAAACAGGGCCATCGTGGAGCAGATGAGAGCCCAGTTACAATGGCAATTCGGATGCTTGGCAAGGTCGGGAGCTAGGGTTGCACTATGGTCCAGAGAGAGTGCTGCATAATCTGAGAACATGGTCTGCACAACTGGAACAGACAAGGAGGGGAATCTCCAGAGAAGGAAGATGAAATCATTGAGCAGGAGGAACATTACCTTCAACACGACAGCATGTCAGAATGTGGGTGCAACACATCAGAGAGGATTTAATTGACACTCGGCTCCAATTGATAAGAGCTGGGTGCACCGATCACTCAGTAAATATAAATTTGTTACTGCTCGGAAAACAAGTAGACCCCGTCTGTCCCCAGAAGCAAATGCAACGTCTGTTGGTTTATTTCTTTCCCTTCATTTTTGCTGTTTCTGAATAAATGCAACGGTATTCAACGGTTTAAAGGCTTCCCACATTGAACAATGGGTATGTGTTATACTAACTGGGCACTGGGGAACGAGTAGCACTCTTTTAGACAGGGTTGTTTACTGAGGGGACGACATGAAGGACAGGCAACCTGTACAGCTTAGGTAGCCGTACATACATAAACGTGCTCAAGTTTGTAATGACTGGCTAGCTACGCCATCTATGTACCCTTAGAAGCATTTAGTTTTAGTTCTAGTTCTGTTCCCACTATGTACACAGTGAAAGGCAACACCTACTGGATTTTTAAAATGACACCATCCCTGGGAATGCTGGGAGGTCCTGGCATTGGCAAGTACTTTTGCCTCTGGCAAGGAGAGAGTTAGGATGGGTGAGACAAAGAGCTGCAACGCACAGGAAATGAAATGTGCTTTGGGCAGTAGTCACAGAAAATTCACTAGAGCACATGGAGAGAAACCCTCCATGATCCTTAGTTGATTTCAGCCCAGCCTGTCCATCTGGCCAAACTTAAAAAAAAACAAAGTATGGGGAAAGAGTAAAACTTTGGACTGTTAGATATAGTTCCTTGCATATACAGCTGTTTAATTAAAAGGCTTTGCTTAAAACTATTTTTAAAGCATTTCTGTAGCTGAAAGAAAATGCCAAATTAAATAAACTTATATCCAAAAATATAATTTCACCTTAGAAGAAATAATTGATTTGTCTGGACCTCCCATGAATACATCATTCAGTATAAAGGTTTATTATGAAAGTTACTGAGCGATCCATGAAAATCACTGAAAAGTGTAATTAAAAAGTGTCAACAAATTGAATCTAATGAAATTTTTGGCAACATATCTTACCTCTTCGGTTTCCATAACTGCTCTGGCACACTCATGAGCCTGATACAGCTCATGTCTACGGTCAACCGTGCTCTGGAAACGAGGTTGCTGATTTACTGGGTCCTCATTACCAAAGCTCGGGGATTGTGTTTTAGGGACTGGCTTGACATTATCTACAAAGATGAAAGGTTTGAAGATGGACCTGAAGCAAACAAATCAGAGTTTTTTTTATATTAGTAGTGGAACAGTCTCCTTTCAGTCTGCTACTTAACTCTAGGAAATACCGTGTACACATAATACAAGTGAAAATTGGTCAGCAATTTGCATAGGTTTTATGGCACTCTAAAATTAACACTGGAGAAATGTATTTCTGAGCAGAGTGCCAAAACTTGCCCCTTGGATTTGATCACGGGCTGCAATTATAAACCTAGAAGATTGTGCTAAAACAGGGGGAGTGACAAACATTAAAGTCTCATTACTAGAATATCTACAGAGTTAGAGCGCAATTTTCATGTACTTTGTTGACCACATGAATCATTGGTACCATCAGACATCTAACCATTAAATATTTTCTTTAGAATTGGTTTAATTCCAGAATATCATCAGACAACCAACCGGAAGAGAAATTTCAAAACTGAGGATAACTTCACTACTGCTTTTATATTAGAGAATCTCTGAAGGTATTACAATTTAGAAATAACATTGGGTTGTTTTATATACTTGCCTTCCTGCAGAACTGAGCACCTCAGCTGGACTTGACTTATCATCACACAAGTTGAAACTTTATTGCTGGCACAGGCCCTTCTTCAGGAATCGGCCTGTGCCCGAAACGTCGAATCTCCTGTTCCCTGGATGCTGCCTGACCTGCTGTGCTGTTCCAGCAATAAAGTTTCAACTTTGATCTCCAGCATCTGCAGACCTCACTTTCTCCTCGAAGTTATCATCACACAAGTTAATTGAGTTTACAAAATGTCTAGTTTTATGGATGGTCAGAAGAAAAACTGATCTTCCACCTCTTAATAATATTTTCTTGTAATATTTATTGCAGTTCCTTTACAACAGACTATAGTCCAACATCGTGGCACAATTTAGCTTTGGAAAGTGATGGCAAAGGTAGAAAACAAATATTCGGACTTACACAATAGACTGAAAAATACCACAATTTGTTATACAGCAGATAGAAAAAGTACATCAAACAATCTAGAATAGCAGGGCAAAGCCAAAACATCATGCAGACACCAGATAATAATTGCGTCCCTGCTTAAATACATTACTGACAGGTCTCAAGATTTGTAGAAATGTTAAGGACAATTAAAATAAATCAATCTCACTTCAGGGGCCTGATGGCAGTGGGAAAGTTCCGCAGTTTTATGTTCTTAGACTTTCTATTGATTGCTGAATCACAGAATTATAGAATTGTTACAGCTTGGAAGAAAGTCATTTGGTCTATTGCGTCTGTTCCAAATCCCCAAATAAGCACTTGGTGCCTTCAGCTCCCTTCTCCCTGGAACCGGGCAAAATTCTTCCTTTTCAGATATCAACCTAATTCCCTGTTGAATGTTTCAACTGAATCTGCTTCCCCCACACTCTCTGGCAGGGCAGTGCATTCCAGACCACAACCACTGTCTGCATTAAAAAAAAATTTCTTCATTCATGCTTATTCTTCTGTTGTCAATTACTTTAAAACTGTGCCCTCTAGCTTTCAATCTTTTCCCAAGTGGGAATGATTTCTCAAATCTACACTGTCCAGATGCCTCCAAATCTTCTCAGCGCTTTGTCCAAGAACAGTCCTGTCTTCTCCAACATATTTTTGTTACCACAATTCCTCACTGCTAGACTCATTCTCACAAAGACTGGAATGCCTACTTGTTCTAGGATATAACATTAGAGTTTTACTAGGATCTCTGAAGGTGCTAAGAGCATAAGTGTAGCTCTCCCATAATAAAATGCTGCCAAAACCTTTTGGTGTCTGAGGCTCTGAACCATGAAATAAATAAAAGTTAGGTTAGGTTGGTGGGCAGTTTGAACTTCTACCTACTATATATCATAGAACAAGGAGGTGGGGTCTTGCTTGTGAATGGTCAGACTTGGCTTTTTTGGAAGAAATCTCAGACTCCTTATTTCTGATTTAACCTTAATCAGGGCATTGGACTTTGAAACAGATTACTGTTAATCTGCCAAATAACATTTTCAATGGTGTACCAGCACTGTGTGTGGTATTTTCACACAATTTCTACCTGAACAACAGCTGATTCTGGGTGGACCGTAATGAAATAGTGCCCAGGATTGTGGAACTTTAAGCAAATGTTTCATCCATATCAACTTGACACTGGAGTTTCTGTTCTGCAATATTGATTCAAAATTGCACTCACCCCAAGCAGTCTTCACCTGGAAATCTGGGAACACTCCATGATGGAGAGGGTGTTTCACTATCCTTAAGGTGGGACATAAAGGCAAGTTGCAGTAATGGAGGAGAGGTTGGGGGGGAGGGGGTGGGTGGAGGGTAAGGAGTGGTTTATGAACCTCATTGTGTTCCAAAACATTAGGCACACAGGGTCACATTAATCCACATTAATCTGTTAATGCCCCACAGCTGCAATGCCTCAGTTCTGTTTCTCTTATTAATGCTGCAAATATCTGATTTTGGTTTAAGAGAGTTCAAATTTAGCCATTTAATCTGTGTTTGGTGCTCAACATCTGTAACTAGTATTCATTTAAGCCACTGAAGCCTCTTTCTTTGAATGTAGCACTCAAATGCACTTTCAATTTACATTAGTTCAAATTCAGTGATAGGGTGGAACAACGAACATGTTCCAGTCAACTTGATTACTATTTAGCACAGTATGATAATTTACAGGAGGTCTTACATTCGGACTAATGCCAATGATCATTGCTGGTTGTGCTCCCTGATCCTCATCAGTTCTCTTCTCCAAGCTCTCGCTGCGAGTAGCAAGAAAGAAGTGGCCTATAGCGCAACAGTATGAAATAACAGACACAACGGCCAGCTGCAAAGGCAACATGTGGGAAGGTGTGCTGGCCAGTGGGAAAATTGACAGATTTGCTCCAAAATAGTAATGATTGGGTCACACAACCCTGTGTCAGTGAATATAAAACAACTTTAATGGGAATACACAATGCTATACACAAATACCAGCCTCATTTTACATCATTTCAATTTAATGTGCTTTTAATGGGGCAACTTAAAAGGGAGAATGCATTGTAATTAACAAGAATTAACTCTGGTGATACAACCTCTATCCTTCACTTAAATTATCCCTACACAAAAAAATGATATTTCCCATTTATGACTCAACAGTTCCTGTCCCAACCAATTATGCATGTGTTACAATTAAATATCCAATTGTGTTGAGAGACTTAATTTTGACATACTTCATTCAACAGATCATGTCCTCAGTTGCAGACTGAATATGCAATTTCAAATCATGATTGCAAATCCAGAGATGGATAGAAAGCCAGACTTTTTAAAAAAGTACTTTACTTCTTGTACATATTTTACTTTTCCACTTCCCTGGTAGGCGTTTTGTGGCACTTTCACAATGACTTTTTTCTTTCTTTTTCTTCACTCTTTGATCAATCATGTACTTTTATATAAACCACCATTATCTTATCAATTAGCCACAATTCACATCAGTCTTATGGCGTCAGTTGGCTTTGTGAACACAGACAGCGTACAGACACACCCCTAATTCTGATTCCAACCTCACTTGGCATCCATACACTATAGTTTCAGGTCGTTTTTACCTTCCTAATCCAAGGATTTTGAAACCAGAGTTCCTGTCATCTTAATAAAAATACTGGATCTGGAACCATTGCTATGGTTAGTATGGTTCAGTCTCCCAAGGTCAAGCCAGAGGAGCCTAACACTTAGTCACCTTAAAGAAAAAGGCCAGAAATCATGGAAGTAGACACGTGAAACAAATGGTTACATATCAATCCTTTGGTTAGATCTACTACCCTTCACTGAAGGCCAGCCAATAATTTGAAGAACAACAAACCTTGCAGGATTGGGAGTGGCTGTGAAGGAGTGGATGCATGGTAAGCTACTGCTCTGGGGAAGGATGGACACCATGCTCCCTGTGACAAGGTAAGAATTCAGATCCATGCTGTTTTTGTCACGTAGCACATTCATCATGGTTTGCATGGTGATGTTTCCTAGTGATAGGATATTCAGGAACCAACAGTTAGCGGAGACAAAAATTACCACATAAATCAAACATGCCATCTGAATATACTTTGTTGTTAGAAACTGTCAGTCTCTGCTAATATTAAGCTCATTATTAAAACATTACTAAACAAAACATCAGCTTTATAAGGCAGAATTTCTAACATTCCACTAGTGGAATATTAACCCACGTGTATGATTATAATATACTTGACATAAAAGTTGCCTTTGATTCACTAAGTACACATTCTATTGTTCTGATTTCGGGACAGGAATGCATAAGTAACAGGTATCACTGCATTTAAAGAAAAAGAATAAGATGTGGGTTTTGTTGGGAAAGCCAGCAGGAACTGCTCATCCCTAATTGTCCACTGGAAGATCGTGGTGAGCCACCTCCTTGAATGGTTACAGTCCATGTGGTGTTATTGTTCAAGCATTCCAGGCTTTTGACAAAGTTGAAACAGTATTCAAAATGAAGATGCAGTGAATTGGTTGTTAGTAACAGTTTTCTGATATTCCTATTCAACAACTTCACCATGCGTGGAGAAAAGTGATGCTGACCCCATACTAAGATTGAAAGTCAGCTTCAGTGCATCTCGGGTGAAAATGTCTCCAAATACAAACAGGACAAGTACTACAGTGGGAATTAAAGGGTCTGCAGCAACTTATTTGACTTCTGCTGCAGGAGACAAAGTTCAGAGATGCAAGTCAGGTACCAAATAGCATTTGCAGAAATGCTTTTTGATACTCACTTGCATGGTTCCCTCCTCCTAGAGTCATAGAGATGTACAGCATGGAAACAGACCCTTCGGTCCAACCCGTCCATGCCGACCAGATATCCCAACCCAATCTAGTCCCACCTGCCAGCACCCTCTCTGCGTGAAAAAGTTGCCCCTTAGGCCCCTTTTATATCTTTCCCCTCTCACCCTAAACCTATGCCCTCTAGTTCTGGACTCCCCAACCCCAGGGAAAAGACTTTGTCTATTTATCCTATCCATGCCCCTCATAATTTTGTAAGCCTCTATAAGGTCTCCCTCAGCCTCCAATGCTCCAGGGAAACCAGCCTCAACCTGTTCAGCCTCTCCCTGTAGCTCAGATCCTCCAACCCTGGTAACATCCTTGTAAATCTTTTCTGAACCCTTTCAAGTTTCACAGCATCTTTCCGATAGAAAGGAGACCAGAATTGCACGCAATATTCCAACAGTGGCCGAACCAATGTCCTGTACAGCTGCAACATGACCTCCCAATTCCTGTACTCAACACTCTGACCAATAAAGGAAAGCATACTAAACGCCTTCTTCAGTATCCTATCTACCTGCAATCCCACTTTCAAGGAGCTGTGAACCTGCACTCCAAGGTCTCTTTGTTCAGCAACATTCCCTAGGACCTTACCATTAAGTGTAT
>NC_057714.1:5458813-5510648 GCF_004010195.1 Chiloscyllium plagiosum | reverse complement strand
CTTGCCTCCCTTTCTATCCTTCCTGTAGCATTTGTATCCTGGAATATTAAGCTGCCAGTTCTGCCCATCCCTGAGCCATGTTTCTGTAATTGCTATCATATCCCAGTCCCATGTTCCTAACCATGCCCCGAGTTCATCTGCCTTCCCTGTTAGGCTCCTTGCATTGAAATAAATGCAGTTTAATTTATTAGCCCTACCTGGTCCCTGCCTGCCCTGAATGTTTGACTCTCTTCTGTTCTCAGCTGTACCCGTCTCAGATCAATCTCTTTCCTCACTATCTCCCTGGGTCCCACCCCCCACATTACTAGTTTAAATCCTCCCAAGCAGTTCTAGCAAATTTCCCTGCCAGGATATTAGCCCCCTTCCAATTTAGGTGCAATCCGTCCTTCTTGTTCAGGTCACTTCTACCCCAAAAGAGATTCCAATGATCCAAAAATGTGAATCCTTCTCCCATACACCAGCTCCTCAGCCATGCATTCATCTGCTCTATCCTCCTATTCCTGCCCTCACTAGCTCATAGCACTGGGAGTAATCCAGATCTTACTACCCTTGAGGACCTCCTTTTTAAATTTCTGCCTAACTCTAATCGCCCTCCAGAGTCTTAACCTTTTCCTTTCCTATATCATTGGTTCCTATGTGGACAATGACCTCTTGCTGGCCCCTCTCCCCCGTGAGAACATTCTGCACCCTCTCCGAGACATCCTTGATCCTGGCACCAGGGAAACAACACACCATTCTGCTTTTTCTCTGCTGGCCACAGAAACGTCTGCCTGTACCTCCGACTACAGAATCCCCTAACACAATTGATCTCTTGGAAGCTGACGTACCCCTCGTTGCATTAGAGCCAGTCTCAATACCAGAAACTTGGCTGTTCGTGCTACGTTCCCCCGAGAATCCATCACCCCCCTACATTTTCCAAAACAGCATACCTGTTTGAAATGGGTATATCCACAAAAAACTCCTGCCCTAGGTGCCAATCTCTCTCACCCTTCCTGGAGTTAACCCATCTATGTGACTGTATCGGAGACTTTCCCCCCTTCCTATAACTGCCATCGATCACATACTGTTGCAAATTCCTCATCGCTTCTATCTCTCTCTCTCCAACCGATCCACTCAATCGGATAAGATTTGCATCCAACAGCATTTATGGCAGATATAATCTGCAGTAACCCTTAAACTCTCTTTAAACTCCCACATCTGACAAGAAGCACATATCACTGCAAAGGCCATTTTTGCTCCTTCACAATCTACAGACCCAGAAAATAACACCGTCTTATTCCTCTACAAACACTGCCCCAGGTTAAAATATAAGCCTCAGCTATTAATTTAAGTTTAATCAAGAGACTTATCTCCAAAAACATATAATCAAGAAAGAATCCACTATACTCACTACTGCAGCCTTTCTCTTGGACAGACTTAAAACAATTAACTTATCTGATTCTGTGCTGTGAACTTCGCCCAACAGTTCCTCCAAGATTAGTTGTGAATTTCACTGTTTGTTAACTATGCCACCTAACTAAACAGTTCCCAATCCTATAAGCTTCATTGCAATGCTTTCACCCACCTGCATGTTTTTGCAGAAGTTCTTTGCCAGCACAAAGGTGATCCAAATCCTCATCTCCACCTGGTACCGAGAAAACTGTACTAAAGTTGAATTCTTCCTCTCCATTCCACCAGCCCTGACTCTGGGCATAACTTCTAAGCTCAGGGTGCTCTGCATCAATGTTGGTGGTGATAGACAATCGATTACAAATGCTTCTCAGGCCCTCTACAGAGGAAATAGATAAATTAAAAACAAAAGCTTTATATTAATGGCTGGCTCTTATTACCAAAAATGAATGGATTGTGGATACTGTGAACTTTAAAGCACAAATTTAAACTGTCACGTATTTGCTTTTTACTGTTTATATGAACAGGTTATTACACAGGTGCAATACATTGAGCAGAGAGAAAAAGGAACTTTCCAGGTTCAATGTCAGTCAGTCACATCCAGGAGGATTAGAATGCGCGGTGCGGTAACCTATCAGTATGGATATAGGGTTGGTTAGAAAACAGAGTGTGAACAAATGGGTCCTTTAAGTTTGGCTGTCACAAGGGTCAGTGCTGGGTCTTCAACTTTTGGTAAGCGACTTTAATTGACTTGGATGAAGAGGCTGAGCTCAGTGCAATTAACAACAACAATTTGGATATAAAGTTAGATAGGAAACGAAGATAAGCAGAGGAGGATATAGGGGGAGCAGGATCTTCCTTGTGGGCACCCTGAATGCCACCAGACTCAATAGGAGTCATCAAGACATAATTCTGTGAGAACCAGTGACTTTTAAGAAGCAAATTAATAGAGAAAGGGGGAGATTAGGCAAGGTCTAGAAAGTCGAGCAGGGCCTCACGTCAAAAGCAGGATATCATGGCACGTGATTTAGAGAGAGTCAGAGGGCAATTCAAAATGGAAGCAGCCCCTCTCCAGTTTCTTATATTTCCCGGGGCAGCCTGTAGCTCCTGCTGCACTCAGACAGGCAAGGCAGCCGTCTGGGTCGGTCTCCATTGCTGTCTTTGAGGGAGCTCTGCTGCTAGAAGGCCACTCCTTCAAGAGATTAAACTGGCCCATGCTACCTCAAACTGCAGGACAGCTGAAAAATCTTAGTTGGTAGGAGAAAGTGAGGACTGCCAATACTGGAGATCAGAGTCAAAGAAAATGTGGTGCTGGAGAAGCACAGTCAGTCAGGCAGCATCCGAGGAGGAGGAGAGTCAATGTTTCAAGCATAAGCTCTTCATCAGGAATGTTAGAACATAGAACATTACAGTACAGTACAGGCCCTTCAGCCCTCGATGTTGCACTGATCTGTGAAACCAATCTGAAGACCACATAACCTACACTATTCCATTTTCATCCATATGACCATCAATGACCATTTAAATGCCCTTAAAGTTGGTGAGTCTACTACTGCTGCAGGCAGTGCGTTCCACACCCCTACTAGTCCGAGTAAAGAAACTACTTCAGACATCTGTCTTATATCTATCATCCCTCAATTTAAAGCTATGCTCCTCTTGCTAGCCATCACCATCAGAGGCAAAAGATTCTCACTGTCCACCCAATCTAACCCTCTGATTATGTTATATGTCTCAATTAAGTCAGCTCTCCACCTTCTTCTCTCCAAATGTTCCTGATGAAAATTCTAGTTGGTCTCCTACAATGAACATTAAGTGCCTGCAGCATACAAGTAGGGAGCTCTGCCTTCTCCGCCTAGTTTCTGGGCATTTGCCATGGACAAGATGGAGCTTGGAACTCGCATGCAGACTGGGGGCACTATTTTTAATGTCTGCCTGACTCTGGTCCCAGCTCCAATCAGGCCTGAACATTTGGTGCGAGCCATCTCTAAGGGGACACAGATAAGTTTCAAAAATGACCAGGCTGGCAGATAGCATATGACAGTGGAGTTTTCTTTTAAAAAGAAGTTTTATTTCACAGGATGTGTGTCATTACTAAGTCAGCATTTGTTGACGATCCAAAATTACCTTGGAGAATGTAATGTCAAGCAGCTTTCCTGAACTACAGCAGTCCATGTGGTTAAGTTACCACAAACAGGGGTGTTAGGGAGGGAGCTTCAAGGTTTTGACCTAGTGACACTGAAGCAATGGCATTATGATTTCACATCACAAAGGGCTGTGAATGCTCAGTTATTGGAGTAAATTAAAGGTCAATATTGGAAGGCTTTTAGATTCCTCAGGGTGTCAAGACACACTGGGATTGAACAGGAAATGGAGTCAAGTTCAAGGATCAGCCATAATCTTATTAAATAATGAAGCAGACGTCTGGCCCATACCTGCTGCTGTGTCTTTTGCTCTAATGTACTGCTGCAGCACCGAAGGAGGCCATTTGACCCCTTTTGTCGATAATACTTATTCTAGCTCATTGGCATAAAAGAGGCAGTACAATGATCTTAAATAGGTGTACAATCAATCATTTTGTTAATACACAGTTAAAGTGGAAAGTAGGAGAAGCAGAACTCTTACTGCTGGCTGCTATTAACCAATCCTTACTGGAAATAAACAACATGGTTCACACCTCAAATTCAACAGCAAAAATCTGTTGCAACTGACAAAAAAAAAAGCTAAATGTAGAAATAAAAACATCCAATTCATAGATCGTGTTATTAACACTGAATTTTAATTTAAACTGGAAAAACAAGCTGCTTTTTGACTGCATATAATGGAGGGAGACAGGTAAATGGAGTTCAGGTTTCAACCAGGCAGAGCTTCTGAGCACTTTAATGCCAATTTCAATACTGCATTGTAATTGCACTCCATATAACATCAAGTTTCCTCTTCTAGGAAACAGACTCAAGATATACATTACTTTCACACTTGTACAATGTGAAAATCACTTCATCCTGATGCTATAAAAGTGTGGTGTAAGCGTGCTTTAAGACGCTCATTTTACGACAGAACGATCAATCCTGAAAAGGTCACATCACTAAGCCAGTTATTGCATTTTTAATATGCTGCTGCCATTAATACCAAAGGAAACAAGATACATTTTAAAATCAATTTTTTAAAATAACTATGTACTGGCACCTTGAAATGCTCACAGTGCAAAAATGTCATTTGAAACACACATGCAAACACAAAATTAGTGCTAGCAGATGGAAACCTAACAAAAAGTTTCCATGGACTTATGGATGATGTGTGCCTGCTGTCTATGCAGGAATACTGTTTTTAATAAAAAAAATCACAGCCATCTTTGATGCATCTTAAACACTAATTGTTGTGGAAGAATTACTCAATGTTCTATAAACAAATATCAGGAGACGCAGGAAATCCTACACGAAATTAAACTTTAATCTTGCAAAATCAAAGCTATACAAGCCAGCAAAGTGGCTTTCCTGGCCCCCCCCCAGCTCTTTGTTCTCCTCCAGTTTATACAATTTGTTGGTCCCTCGCTTATTGGATAATATTAGCATAGCCAATCACGCTGGCCTGCTTTGTCTTTCTAAACTAATCGTCGTCTGCCACACTAGTTCCCTCCATCACACTTAACCTATCACATTACAACACCATCATCTTCAGCATCAGCTCATCTCCCAGTGATGACCTATCACAAAGCACGACCATTCTGTGTTACTGGAGCCCTGTAACATGATCCAGGGCATACACTGCAACACTAAGTTAACTACATAAATGCTCAAATAACTTCCATATGATCCAAGACAGCAGGTTATAAAAACACAGGAGCTTACGATGCTGGAGCTAAAAATGTGATCATTTGATGAAAGAATGGAATTAATCAAAGAACAAATGTTGCACTTGCTTGACATTGTACAAAGAAATTGCACAATGCTCACAATCTATTCAACTGAAATACAGCTTTGCTTTCATGTGCAATGGTGAATGGGCACCACACCACATCAATCACACTTCGATTGTTAGTTTTTGTGTCAACCACTATCCCAGATGAAAACTACCAACCTGTGATTTTCTCAGCAGCCCAATATTTGCCGGCAGTTTCCAAGACCCAGGCTTCTGTTCTGTCCACAATGAGAAATGTACCGTGGAAAGCATGGAGCATGGCTCCATCTTCAAAATTATTGCCACCTTGTCCATGTTCTTTTAAAAGAGACACTATAATATCAAAGGCCTCTTTCGCTGTAGTACCTCGCTCCAACCCAAGCCTGTGGGAAAGGACAAAGACATAGAGACACACAGGCTTGACAATTGATAAGAATTAGCATAACACATTATTACAAGAAATGGATTTTATTCTGATAAGACAGAAAGTACAGAAGTGCTTTTAAACTCATTTTTAAAATAAAACTTGTTCTCCATGGTGCAGTGGCCAAGGCAGACTTCAAAAACAAGATTAAAGATGTTAAAGCTACTTTAAAATGCAAAAAGAGAAACCTGTCAATATACCATGTTTAGTATGTCAAAGTCTATACATTTTTTGATTCAGAGTAAAAGACAGAGATCACAGCTCCATGATTGGTGCAAATTTGTCAAAGGAGGCTGCTGGCTTCTTGATGAGAGAAGAGCGAGCATTTGCCAAAGCTCTAGAAACTTGAGAGATCATTCCCTGCCATTTTGGGTGGGTAACTGTCAATTCATTCAACTTTTTTATTCACTCACAGGATGTGGGGATCTTTGGCTCGGTTAGCATTTATTGCCCGGAGGGTAATTGAGTGTCAACTGCATTGATGTGAGTCTGGAGTAACACATTAGTCAGACTAGGTAAGGAATGTAGATTTTCTTCCCTAAAAGGACATTAGTGAATCAAACGGGTTTTTTCAGCAATCAACAATGGTTTCATAGTCATCATTAGACACTTAATTCCAAATTCTTTATTGAGTTCATATTCCTCATCTGCCATGATGGGATTTGAATCCGGGTCCCCCAGGGCCATTAGTATCCAGGACGCTATTACTTAGTTGGCTTTGTAAGAAGTATCAGGATACCTGTTGCATGCAATTTTGCAGAAAATACTTAATCCTGAAATAAAATTGAAAAGTTTCATATTGGGCTACACCATAAGTGACAGATACTGCATGTGATATGTTGTCTTCAGGATAAAAGTACCAAAAGGAATGTTGGGACTTGCTTTGTCTGACGAAGTGAAGAAATGTAATGGGTCACTGTAGTTTGAATAGCATTGCTATTTCATGTAATTTACATAAATTAAGTACTTGATAAGGAACATCTATAATTTCTAGACCTATCTTTATTCAAATTCGGCAAAGCATTTTGCAAAGTTAATTAAAGTACAAAATACTTTGAGTAAAATATGACTGAGTTTAGAAAACAAATTAGTTATCTGGAGGCCCGTCACCAGTGGTGTACCACAAGGATCGTTGCTGGGTCCACTGTTTTTTGTCATTTATATAAATGATTTGGAATTGAACATAGGAGGTATAGATAGTAAGTTTGAAGGTAATGCCAAAATTGGCAGCATAGTGGACAATGAAGAAGGTTACCTCAAACAACAATGGGATCTTGATCATTTGGGCCAATGGGCCAAGGAGTGGCAGATGGCATTTAATTTCAATAAATGTGAGGTGCTGTATTTTGGAAAGACAAATCAGAGCAGGACTTATAGACTTAATGGTAAGGTCTTGGAAGTGTTGCTGAACAAAGAGACTTTGGAGTGCAGGTTCATAGCTCCTTGAAAGTAAAGTCGCAGGTAGATAGGATAGTGAAGGCAGTGTTTGGTATGCTTTCCTTTATTGGTCAGAGTATTGAGTATAGGAGTTGGGAGGTCATGTTGCAGCTGTACAGGACATTGGTTAGGCCAATTTTGGAATATTGTGTGCAATTCTGGTCTCCCTCTTTATAGAAAGGATGTTGTGAAATTTGAAAGGGTTCAGAAAAGATTTACAAGGATGTCACCAGGGTTGGAGGATTTGAACTACAGGGAAAGGCTGAATAGGCTGGGGCTGTTGTCTCCACAGCATCGGAGGCTGAGGGGTGACCTTATTAGAGGTTTATAAAATCATGAGGCGCAAGATTGGGTAAATTAACAAGGTCTTTTCCGGGGATGGGGGGAGTTCAGATCTAGAGGGTAAAGGTTTAGGGTGAGGGGTAAGAGTTAACAATGAACCTGAGGGGAAACGTTTTCCACACAGAGGGTGGTGTGTGTATGAATGAACTGCCAGAGGAAGTGATGGATGCTCGTGTAATTGCAGCATTTAAATGGCATCTGGATGAGTATACGGATAGGAAAGATTTAGAAGGGTATGGGCCAAATGCTGGCAAATGGGACTAGATTAATTTAGGAGAGCTGCTCATGCATGGACAAGTTGGACCAAAAGATCTGTTTCTGTGCTGCACATCTCTATGACTCAATTTGCTTGCCAAACCATTTTGCACAAGTTAAACCACGCTCAGTTATTTAATAAATTAAAATGATAAGTAATGACTCTTGAAATTCAATAGTGCAAACAAATATAAATTTGTGGATCAATGTCAAATACTTTTATTGACAAATTCTTAAAATATTCACCAGGAAATGACGTGTTTCTGGTCATTATTCTTTCAACGTGTTACTTTTTATTGTAGCGTGCACTCAGACACAAATGATGGATTAATTTTACAGATTCTGCACATAGATTGGAAAAATAAGAGAATTCAACAACATGGCCTAAGCAATGAAGATCTTATCAATCTCTCACAGGCATTCATCAAGGTAAGAGAATGTTTCATTGTCAGCCTGCAGGCCTGTTGGAATGGTCAGTTCTGGACAGTTTTGCTTCATTTGTGATTTGATAAATAGATGAGAGTGTGAGAGTTTGAGCTTAGGAAGATTCAAAATTGAACAAGCTCTCTTTTAAAGATAGAGTTCTGTGCAATTACTCAACCCTCATTTTGCAATCCTCTATTGCTTGTTTAATTATTCATCTCCTTGTCAATATACACTAAATGATTACTTCCTGTAAGTACCCACCAAGGAATACATAAGCAATATGCCACCTGAAATAGTGATTATTGAAGTAGCACTAATTAAATTTAATGTAAATAAAACAAGGCAGGCTATTCAGGATAGTAGTGCTTAAAAATACTAGCATGACTGGTATTTTCCCTAAAATGTTAAAAAGGGGAAGACAGCAAATTTGTGAGCCATTGTCGATCATTATAAAGGGAGTTGATCACTGGAAAGTCCCTGTATATAAAAAGATTACATTAAATGATGTACAATGGAGAAATTCCAGTCCTAGAGGCATTGTGGAGAAGAGTCAATAAACAGATCAATTGCAATAGAGCACTGAATGATCAGAAAAGGTCAGAGTGCAAGAGTGGTCAGAGAAATGTAGGGGGTTAAATTGGTGAAGAGAAACCACAAAAGGACATTTGCCTATGACCAGTGTTATGAAGCAGCTTACCACACTTACTTACCCTACTCATTATAGCGAATACTGCATGCAGACAGTACTCTCATCCCATTAGTTTCATGTAGGGGGCCAAAAATTGTTCCTTTCAAGTATTCCATTAAGCTAGTCTGCACTGCCTAAAGCGACCCTGAGTCTCTGATTGGGGAGGTGCCCAATGGCTACTTACATGCTGACATCACTTTGTGAAACAAACAGCAATAGCTGACCATTAAAGAGTGTGCGCACTAAGCTTATCAGATGCTGCATTGGAAGTCTTGGTGTGGAAAGTGGAAAGAAAGAAGAAAAGAGATGCCTTGTACTGTCAAGGGAAAGAAGCTCGACAGACAGAAAACAAGACAGTCGGAATCAGAGAGCCACAGAAATAAAAGCCAGTGGTCAAGCCCCAGTACTTGGATGAGATGCAGGAAGAAATTCAATGCACTCCCAAAGTGGACAAGATCAGTGAATACATCTTGAAATTTAATTTCCTATCAATTCTTAACATGATCCACAGTCACTGTTTAATGTACCATGTTTCCATCACTACTTATACACCTTTTTAAATCAATCAAGACAATCTCTAATATTCATGACGCCATACAGGCAGGATCTGCAGATGGTGGGAATATGTTCATGAGTGCATTGCAGACAAGGTGAGGAAAAGGAGAGTGCACGTGCCAATTTGGTGGAGGACAAGATGGGACACATTCTGCTTGACAGGATCCTGGACAATACTTGGATAGGTCAGGAGGAAGGACAAAGAACAAAGAAAATTACAGCACTAGAAAAGGCCCTTTGGCCCTCCAAGCCTGCACCTATCCAAATCTTCTATCCAAACCTGCCACTTATTTTCGAAAGGATCTGTATTCCTCCCCTCCCTGCCCATTCACATATCTGTTTGGGACATCTTACATGGTGCTACTGTGTCTTCCTCTACCATCTCCGCCGGCAACACATTCCAGGCACCCACTACCCTCTGTGTAAAGAACATTCCATGTATTTCTCCCTGAGCTTTTCCCCTCTACTTTGAACTAGTGACCCCTAGTAATTGTATCATCCATTCTGGGGAATGTTTCTTGCTATCCACCCAAACTTTACCTCTCATGATTTTATAGACCTCAAATCAGGTCCCCCATCAACCTCCACTTTCTAATGAAAATAATCCTAATCTAGTCAACTTCTCTTCATAGCTAGTGCCCTCCATAGCAGACAAGATTAGATTTAGATTAGATTTAGATTTTAGATTAGATTAGATTAGATTACAGTGTGGAAACAGGCCCTCCACTTTCTAATGAAAATAATCCTAATCTAGTCAACTTCTCTTCATAGCTAGTGCCCTCCATAGCAGACAACATCCTAGTAAACCTTCTCTTCACCCTTTTGGTAATGTGGCAAACAGAACTGTACATAGTATGCCAAATGTGGCCAAACCAAAGTCCTATGCAACTGTAACATGACCTGCCAACTCTTGTACTCAATACCCCGTCTGATGAAGGAAAACATGCCATATATGCCTTCTTGACCACTCTATTGACCTGCGTTGCCACCTTCAGGGTACAAATGGACCTGAACACCCAGATCTCTCTGTATATCAACTTTCCCCAGGGCTTTTCCCAGGATACTGATGGGAATATCACAAAATGCTTGGTGTGTTTGGAAGCCTTCCAAATAGCCTGCATTCAATGCAAATGGGCATTAGAGCAATCCAACACCAATTTTGATGGATTGGAATTAACCTTGGAATAAGGGACCAACTCCATCATCACACTTGTGATCCAACCACAAAGAAACATCTGGGCCAATGCCTCTATTTCTTTTGCAGCACAGTTTATATCAGAAATATGGATGCTTCAGTGAATGCTCAAACAAATATCATGTGTGGTCAGTTTGCTGTCTTTACAAGCTTTGACTGCAGTCACCATGCAAATGTTTATCAGCAATCAAACTGTTCTTCAACAGATTGCTGGATTACAGAGGCATCATGCTAAAGGTTTGACTGTGATGCCACAGAATTCACCCATTGTCTTCTTACCCACTGCCTGTCAGCCAGCCACCCTAAATACGTCTGAACATACTCAGAGATACAGCGTGATTCTGTGTCTTCTACACACAGAAGGTATTCATTCTGCATGTGTACAGAGGAACCTCGACTATCTGGCATTTGGTTATCTGAATTTCTGATTATCTGTACAAGATCACAAGGTCCCAATGTTTGGATAAACCGTGTTATCCACCGTTTGATTATCCGAACAAAATACTTTACCCCCAAGGCATTCAGATAATTGAGGTTCCTCTATAATTGCTTTTGAGAAGCTGATTGGTGAGTCACCTTGAACTGCTACAGTCCATGTAGTGTAGGTGCATCCATAGTGCTGTCAAGGTAGGGGGATCCTTGGGTTTTGACCCAATGACAGTGATGGAACAACAATACAGTTCCAAGTCAGGATGGCGTGTAGCTGAGGGGAGCTGCAGGTAGTAATGTTTCTGAGCATCTGCTGTCCTTTTCTATTTGGTAGAAATCATCCTTCAAGGCCATCTGCTGACTGCCCAATTTAACTAAATTTAGCAGCCAACATCCATGCTGAAGCCATTGAGATAGCAATATATAAAAGCACTAAGACAGTCAAAGACACAAGAAAAATAGACTCAAAAGAGAATTCTCAGGAGTAACTCATTAAAGTTCATATGACATTGGGAAAAATTTACAAATATGATTTGTGAAGTATGTCATCATTGCAATCGGTATTTCCCATTAAAACTCCTCTTAATTTTTCATCTGGTATGCTCAGCAGAATGAGATAAGACAAGTGTATTGTGACTGCTGCCAGGATACCAGGCATTCACCTGTATGTAGTTAGACACCAACTCAACCTTTCTCCTTTGGTTGAACTTAGCATTGGCAGGCTGTGGCAACAAAGCTAGGTGAATGATTGCCTGCAGGATGAGAGCCGAGAGTCCCCTGACAACATGCAAATGCTCCACCATTTGCACTCTACATTATAGTTGTCTTCTTGTGTCAGTCAGTACTGTTTATTTGATTAAAATGCCTAGGTGACCTCTCTCGCTCTATTACACAACAAGTAGTGAATTGACAGGTTTTAAAATATCACCAGCTCCAGGCCATAAGAGGCCGGACATATAAAAGATAATTGCCTATTTCACCTTCATAAATCACCAGTTGTGACTGCAACAAGTGACAGACTTCAATGAGGATGTTTTTCGTGAAGCTTAAGGAGATTCAGACAAGGGGAGTTGTTCCGACACCCTGGGTAGATATCTCCTTCTGTCAAAGCTCAGACAATTGTAGAGCTGAAGGAGACTATAGAAAGGGCAGGGGTGATGACATAGAGGGATATGAAAATAAGGACACAAATTTTAAAATCAAGGTATTCCTTGATGGCGAGTCAATATAAATCAGTGAGTACAGAGCTGATAAGGGAACTGGACTTGGTGCAAGTAAATACTTAGGCAGAAGAGTTTTGGATGACTTCAAGCTTAGATGGAGAGAAGAATGAGGAAGACCAGCTGGAGTTACATAGAATATTTAAGTCTTAAGTTACCAAGACATCGGATGATGGTTTCAGATGAGCTGCAGCAAGTGTGGAATCAGGAGATGTAGCATTCCAAAGGGGCCCCTATTCAACACACCCACATCAGAGAACAGGTGGCTTCACAAAAATCTTTAAGTCTGGACCAAGCCCTTCAACACTCACTACATCACTACTTGAAAGTGCAGTCATGTGGTGTTGGACAATTATCTTGGGATCAAATATGGCATCAATGTGGCAAACCTTCTGGTTCTGCCCAAAATATTTGATAGGGAGAGGCACTGAATCAGTTTTAATGAAAAAGTTACCACTGACCCAAAGTATTGACAGCTTCTCTCCACAGTTCCTGCCTGACCACCCGAGTATTTCTAATATTACAGTTTTGCTGTTCTCTGGAGGTATTGTTAGCCATTACACAGGACTTGTAGTACCAACCAGGTCTCCCCAATATTTAGTTGAAGAAATTTTCTGCTCCCAGCATGATAGTTTGGCAACAGGGGAAGAGTTGAGAAGGGTGGTGATAAAGTTGAGCTGGGTTTTTTTTCTGGTATTCCACTCTCATGCTCTTAAATTGCAACACCACAATGTTCCAAGAAGAAAAGCCATTTTATCCATACTTCAGAGAAGGAAACATGAGGATTTCATGTCTGCTATTTTTCTAAAAAAACTACTTACCTGACAAGGTCCATTCCAAGTAATCCTTCTGTCTCTGTCGCTGTCTCTCTGGTGACCACAGCGCCATTACCAATGCAAACTCCATGGTCATTAGCTCCCATTTCTGCTCCCCACATCCAGGCTGGTTTGCTTAATATTACAGCAAGTGTCCTCTCTACCTGGTCAATAGCAATGTACGTGCACTACCAAATCAAAAGACATGGGGAAAAAAAAAATCAGTCAAGAGAGCACATCAGTCTAACACAAAGAATCAAAGTTATTAGTGAGATGCAATTCGGGAGAGGCTGGGATTTAAATTACAGTGGCTCTGGCCTCCTCACATACAGAAGTTGTGCCACCAAAAAAAGCAGCATGTTAAATCTGTAAGTTAAAAGACAGTGTGCTAAAACTATATAGATGGTTGGAGGGAAAGTTTGACATTATAATCCAGGGGAAAAAAAAAGTCAATTCACATTGAGAGAAGTATCAGCTAATAAATGAATGCCAACCACAGATTTGGTAAAGGAAAATTGTGTTTGAGGTTGTAATGGAGAGCTTTCATCTGTATGCAGATTTTCAAAAGACATTGGACAAAGTTCTATGTAAAACACATCTTAGCAAGCCAGGAAAGATGGTGTCATGGTGGTAATGATGGTTCTGCTGGCTAATGGTCAAATGGGTTCAAATCCCACTGTGGCAAATAAAGAAATCCAAATTTAATAGATTCAGATTTTAAAAACGCTTGCCTAATAGTGACCATACCAATTTTCAATTAGAAAAAATAACACCCATTTGGCTTCTTTTCGGGAAGGAAGCTGCCATATTTGCTTGCTCTAGTCTACATAGGACTGCAGACACACAGCAATGTGGTTGACTCTTAACTGCCGTCTGGGCAATTAGGGATGGGCAATAAATGCTGGCCAAGCCAATGATTCTCACATTTCTTAAATGAATTTAAAAAAAATCTAGTATCAAAGTTTGTGTGCACTTGGATGCAATTTTGGACATCTGAAGCCACTTGCAATGCCTAAAAGATAGGTGCTAGGCACCAGAATTTTGCAGCTTATGATATCATAACAGGTAGTATCAGCATTTTATTTTCAATTAAATGCATGTGCCAAAACAATTGAGATAAACAGAGTTTGGCACTTACAATGTTGATCTATCAAAAGAAAATGGGTAAGCAATACCGCCATAAATTGGAGTGTGTTTAAAGGATTTATAATATACTAACAAAGAGGCATTTCAGTAATGCATTAAGATTTGAAATGGAAAAATCCTTTTATTTTTATAATAACCTTGAAATAGCTTAATCAATACAAAGCCTCCGTCATTTCCAATAGGTGGTCAGTACATTTAACACTTTACTAGAGAAGGCAATTTCAAATCAATTTTTACTAAACTGATTTATAATAAAAACAAAAATGCTGGAAATACTCAGATGGTCTCAGGTAGCATCTATTAGGGAGAGAAATGTAATTAATGTTTCTGTCTCCACTGGGAATTGCCTTAACTGCGAAATACTTTCAGTACATCCATAGTATTCAGTTTTTCTTTTAAGAATAGACAAAGTTCACCTAAAGTGAGGCAGCTCAGTATCATAGATCCTGCTTGTGAATCAAGTTTATAAAACTCTAACCATACAATTCTGTTGTACTTTCAAAACTAATATTGTAATATTAGTTTATAAATCCAAAATAGAATCAGTAATCAATAATGCATAAACATAAAATGATTTATAATCTATTGCACTCTAATATACTCTTCACAAAATGAAGCCAGTTTCTAGAAAGGTGTAACAGAGAAAGAAAAAAATCTCACCTCAAACTTATTTAATACTTTGCACCATTTTGATTTGATAATTTACATTATTATAGACAGTGCAATATAAAGAAATATTGCATTAGGCTGTTATCTGATGTCCTCAATAAAGGAATTTAAATGATTTCAAACAAAACTAGACAGACGTCTGTTGGATACTATACCATAGGAAACAAATCTCCTTTTCAGCAATTCAGAAACCACCTTTCAGATTGAATGATTTAAAATGTGAGAGAAACTGGCAGTCAACATGGAATATCGGATTCTGTTCCAGTTAAGTGAGCTTGAAGCAAGCTCAGATCCACTTAGACTCAAATGATAGTGACTGTAAAATTGTTAAGGGAAGCTTTTTTTAAAAAAATATTTTATCAAGAAACAAAGTTACATGTTGTACATTACCTACAGCACAAATTTACAAACTGGGGGACTGCTAAGTTATATGCTGACACAGTTTCCAAAGCTACCAGAATTTTCACTATCATTAGAACTCTAACTGTTTCCTGCACTTAACTATACATGACTTTGTTGCATTAAGGATCAGACTTTGTCGTGATAGCATCTCAAAATAAACATTGCCATTTTGAGCTCTTTTACCATGGAATGAGAAGGAAAGATGCTCATGTTAAGGGCAAAATGCAGGGAAAGAGCAAATAGAATGTCTTTAATATGCTTTCTATCATAATTACAAAGGTGTATGAAGTTTAAGGTAAACAAGGCGCGTGACTCTAGCAATTTCCAACCAAGTGCTGATGGAACAAGCTGAAGAAACTGCAGATTTCACAGAAATGTTCAAAAGTTCACTGAAACTGGATAACATCTTTGTGACAGAAATGGAATACTTTCAGCCATGAAGGACTTATTTAATTATTCTGTGTTGTTTAGTACACACCATGTTATTATGAGACAGTTTATTATTTTTTTGAAGATAAAAGAAAACATTAGAATGATCTGAAAATCTGGTCAGTTCTTCAGCCTCATCAATGCTCTATTCAGCAGTGACCTAAAAGTTCCCCAGGTAAGGATGAGCTGTTCCTGATGAAGGGCTCTTGCCGAAAACTTCGCTTCTCCTGCTTCTCGGATGCAACCTGACCTGCTGTGCTTTTCCAGCACCACACTCTTGGCTCAAAAGTCAAGCATCACACCACCAGGTTATGGTCCAACAGGTTTATTTGAAAGTACAATCTTTTGGAACGCTGCTCCTTCATCAGGTAGCTGCAGCAGCCATTACAAGTGCATCCCCCATTCAGAGTTTGAAACAGTGAGATTATGCTGCCTTAAGTATTCAACAAACCGATGCAACACAACTTACAAACTGATCAAACATGGAAACCACTCCTCCTCCATCTTATTATGCAGTGTTACATTTACTAAATAGATGTAGCTATGTGGGCCTCACGCATCAAAAGTGAGTAATACCATGACCATTAAGGGAACCATTCAATTAATGTGCATTTGGTGAGTGACCGTGCCAAGAAATTTAGCTTGCTGACTACCTTCAACTTTGCAGCACCTATGTTGTTATCTTGAAATTCAACAATTTCTAACACCTTTGCACCTCCAAGATCACCAAGAACGATGGCTGGAGGTAATCCCTTTCACGAATGGGTCATAATCTCCTCCAGAAATCATGACACAGTCAGAGGACTTTCAGTGAGAATGGTGGAGTCACATCATAACTATGGATAGAGCCTTCAATCGCCTGAAGCAAATGTTTTCTTGTACTCCAGGGAGCAAATCTTTGCAGTTGTAAGAGCCTCCACATTTGAGGTGATGTGGTGCATCCCCTCAATATTGAGGGTCCAGCCACTATCACGTGTGATACTGAAACCTGCGGGAGGAAAAGAGGTGGAAGGTAGACTTGAAGGATGACAGATGTAAGGAGGGAGGGAGCAGACTGCATGCACTTGGACAGAGTGCAGAGACCACAAAGCAATGAACCACTCTACTTTCAACGCAGACTTCACTATTCCCTTAGACTACAACCACTACAGGCTTGCCTTTGTCCAATATTAATCAATACCCTTAATCCTCTCATACTGAGCTTTGATACCGTAAGATTCAGTCCACAAGTTCTCTCTATGCTGAATTATATCTTGGTGTGTCACACAGAAGTGTATAGACTCAGACATCTGCTCATTTTCATTGAACTGAAGCCTTGGAAATTAGTTGAAACAGCTTGATTCTTGCAAATTTCATTACTTGCCATTCTGGTCTTGAAATCTCATGTAAAATATTGTGTAACAGAAGACTGCCTTGGCGTAATGCTTATTGAAGTTCTCACCATCTCTCATTTGTCAACACAAGATTAAAATCATACTGGTTATCGATTTAAATGACATGCTCTGTCATACAATTAAGGACTACACTAAGACACAAAAGGCAGTTGTTTGGATTTTAAAAAAAATGACATTGGTGTCATAGAAACAGTTGCATATTTCCTCCCCAATCTGTTCATTGACTGATGATTTTATTGGTATCGCTTTCGATACTTTCTCCTTTACTCCAGAGACAAGCAGGGCACAAAGGTACTCTAATTCTAACCCAGTTTTCATGGGAAAATTAGAACTTTGCTGTCATATGTAATTGAAACAATATTGGTAGAGTGATGTGCAGGAGTTCATCTCAAAGAAGAACTGCCTGTAATGTAATGGTTGCATTGTGCAAGCCCACATTATAGAAGAATCGTGCTTTAGAAACAGCACTTAGGATTGGCAATGCAATGGTGTTACAGCCAACACACGTTTCAAAAGATCGTGCTGTAGAAACACAGTATCCTAATTCGTCAATCGCATTACAGTAAATTCATATTAGTGAAACACACGTTATAGCAGAATGACCTATAATTTGTTTAAATGCCTAGGCTCATACATCTAGGTTATGCTACCATTACTAATTAAGTAAGCAATTTCAAATGCTTTTAAACTCCATAACAGCATTCGTTGGCAGTAGAAGAGCATAGCTACATTGGCTGATACATTAGGATCACAGCTGACACCTGACTATCCTTTAGTTGCTGCAGCTCTCAAGATAATCCACTTGTTTAGTAATGTTGCAACATGGCACATCAACAAATCGAAAACAACCGATACCAGTCAGATCAGATTCACATTACTGATGCCAAGAACAGCACTATTCAACTCAAGCACCAGATAGTGCACACAGATTCCTGACTGCTGTACATTAGAGAACTTCTGTACTTTGTACAGGGCCTGCATGTTATTATTTGTGGATTAAATATAAATCAATTCTAATATAACCTGATAGTTCCATTCCTGTGCTATAAGAAAATAGTGTAATAGTGGCACAATTTAAGCCAATACAGGCAAGAACAGTTCACGTTCTACAAATAACAGTCTAAATTCTTCAATTGCATAACAGCCAATTTGCGTTGAAGAAATATGCGTTATAGCAGAACCCACAGTAGAAACTCAGGCTCAAGACGACTTTCTGATAATCATTAAGATTAATCTTATGAGAGGGAGGAATGTTATTTCAAAAATAATAGGCCACCTTTGTATACTAAAATATCACAATGCCCTCTATTCCTTTCACTTCATGCACAAAGTAGATATTCTTCAGCAAAATGTCTAAACTGGTTTCCAAATGGAGACTCTCAGTTTCTCCCCTCTAACTGGCCCAGTGATGTGACCATTTCTGAGATGTATGTTTTTCTCAACTGAAGATACCTCCACTCCAAATGTTGTGGGCAACAGGGCCTCGACAAACCTGCTGTCTCCCCTTCCCTTCTGAATAGAGCTTTGTTAGGGCACCTGTTGCCTTTACCCTATCTGCCTATAAGATGCATGGAACTCCACCACCTGCAAGTTTGCCTCCAAGTGACACACCATCCTGACATAAGAGTATATTGCCCTTCCTTCACCATAGCTGGGTTAACTCCCTCAGAGCATTGAGAGTGCACATATACTAAATGGACAGCAGAGGCTCAGGACGGCAACTCACCACAACCTTCTCAAGGGGCAATTAGAGACAGGCAATAAGAGTTTTTAAATCTTTTATTTGCACCAATTCTTATTTAGTCTTGCAACACAATTTATAAGATCAGCAGCCAAACTAAAATTATCTGAAGTACTTATTCATCATTTCAGTTCTGATTATTGGCTTCATCAGTTACACAAACACCAGAGGATTTCTGAACTGGTGTTTTCTCTCATTCTATTTTTAAAATATTATAACTCCTTACAATCGCTGATGATCTAATATCCTAGATATTCTTCTCAAACATAGTCTTAAAAGTGTTTATATAATAATAGTCAGAATACATTAAACTATCAGGTCATGATAACTTCCTGAATTTCTACCAAAATAAGTTGAAAATACATAGTAGTTTTCTAAAACTTTAATGTCGTGTTATGAACTTTACTAGAAATACTATATCTCATGCAACATTTTCACTATGAACAAGTTCTTAAAACTAGGCATCCAACCTCCTCATAAATCAGATTTCCTTCTGTTTTTTCCCCCCCCCTTGATCATGTCAGTTTAGGTGTCAGGCAGTCTTAAATGAACAATTTGGACACTCAACATTAACATTTAGAAATGACATTTCTCACTCCCAAAGCATTTACATGTTAGTTATTTCAAATATGATCAATCTGCAAAGAGGTTCAAACATGCAGTTTTCTTTTTAAAAATGCATGGCCAAATGACCACCAATTTCCTGGCTGTTCTGTGAACCCTATAACCGAGATGTTAGGACCGTGACATTACCAGAGCCAGGCTCTGTTGCTATTCCAAATCCAGGCACAGGGTCATTAATATTTGGGAGAAGGGATGGTGATCAAAATCACCAACAATGTAATCATAAGGTCACACTGAGACCCTTCAATCCAACTTGTCCATGCTGACCAGACATCCCAATCTGACATAATCCCATTTGCCAGCATTTGGCCCATATCCATCTAACCCTTCCTATTCATGCAGCCATCCACATGCCTTTTAAAATGTGTAATCGTACCCACCTCCACCGCTTCCTCTGGCAGTTTGTTCCATTCACTCACCACCCTCTGCATGAAAACGTTACCCCTTGGATCCTTTTAAATTTTTTCCCCTCTCACTCTTGACTCCCCCTCACCCTAGGGAAAAAAAAAGACCTTGGCTATTCACCCTATCCATGCCCTCATGATTTTATAAACTTCTCTAAAGGTTAGCCCTTCAGCCTTTGACACTCCAGAAAGAAGCCCCAGCCTGTTCAGCCTCTCCCTATAATGCAGACACTAGTTTCAGCAACTTCTTTGTAAAATCTTCTGCACTCTGCTTTGCTGGTGGAGTGACTGAATATTTGCAAATGTCATGCCAATCAAGTGGGTTGCTTTAAACTGAATGATGTCAAGCTTTTAGTGTTGTTACAGCTTTAGTCATCCAGGCAAATTGCAAGTATGCCATCACTCTCATGACTTGTGTCTTGAAGATGGTGGACACGCTATGGAGTGTCATGAAGTAAGTACTTTTGCAGGATTCCTAGCCCCTAACCTGCTCTTGTAGTCACTGCCTTTAGATGGCTAGTCCAATTCTGTTTTAGGTCAAAGGTAATCCCTAAAAGGTAAGGTTAGTGGGAGATTCAATGATGGTGACACCATTGAATGTCAAGGAATGGTGGTTTTTGATCGAGTCTTATTGGAGTTGATTATTTCTGTGGCATGAATGAGGCTTGCCATTTTTCAGCCCGAGCTTGGATATTGTCCAGATTTAGTTGCTTTTGGACATGGGACTGCTTTACTCTCATTTCTACTGATAGGAGCATCCTTCTTCTACCCAATGCTGTTCATTTTATATGTTGCTAGGAGGCTGAATGGAGCTAAGCAAGAGAGAGGTTTTGATGTTTTATTGCTTAAATAAAATAGCCAAAATGAGTATTTCTACATTGTCCCAGAAATAATGTGCTGTTAAATCAATTCAGTGGTTCACAAATTTGGGTCACAAACATAACAATTAGCTGGTACCTTTCAGGCGATGCCTTACAGGTACCACACATGGCACCACTGGCAAGAGTAATAAAATGAGCAACAACCAGAACCATTCTCTGCTCTCTCCCAGCTCAAGCTACTCCCTGTGATTCTGTTCTCTTTAGACTTCTGCCTACAGCAGATGCCAATCAGAACCAGGCAAACCATCTCAATGATATCTCTAAATACCTATTTTTTGTAAAAGCATGATTAAAGCATCTCTATATTATATCTAAGATTGTGAAAAATACAAATGCATAAGAAATCCAGCCAGTCTTTAAAATGAACAGAAAGAGATTAACAAACGGCTTCCAGAAGCCACAAGACTTCTCTTGTAGATTCAACCACATCCAAAAGCCCGCAGACACTCAGACCGTGATGTCTTAAGAAATCAAACACAAAAGGGTCATTAAAACAATTCAAGGATTCCAGGACACTCACTGATATCTCAAAGATTCTGCAGCATTGAACAGGAAACAGGAAGACAGACATCACAATAATGTGCAGTATCATTTGACACTTTGCTTTGTGGACCAGTGATTTTTCAAACTTAACTGAAATGCAAACAGCTATTTTGAGGAAAATATTGTTAATACCATGAGAGAGGCTTCTTGATAGCAATAGCATCTCAACAAGGGAAAAGGGACATATTCAGCATTACTGTACTGAAGCAAGTCACAGGGGAGTCACAACCTGCGATGAAGTAGTAAGGTGAAAGAAAGGAGCCTTCAACTCATTCCCAGGATCTGTTCTGCACAGTCCACCTGAGGGAACAACTTCCAACGATTTAATTACAGAAGCCACATAGTTGCTGAAACTGACAACATTTTCGTATGTTTCACCTCAGAAAGAGAACTTAAGTAAAGCCAAACCTGTAATAATATTAGAGACTGACTTTAGCTTCATACGTAAAACTGGCATAATTCACTTTACAACTTTATTAGCTAACATACAGACACAAACTTATCACCTTTTAAAATACAAAACTTTCACCAATGATTGCATAATAAACTAACCGCATCTATTTAAAGCAGTACTGCATTTTACTTTTCTGTGGAAACTCTTGATAATTAAAATGGGACTACATATGAGCCTTTAAAAATTCTTATTTCAGAGTCCACATCTGATATGTGGTCATGATAACAAAGCTCAAAAAATATTATGTAATACTCAAGTACTGCATGCATAGTTCAAAATTTATGGAATCGCTAAAATCTTTCAAAAAGAAAAAGGAATCATACGATCAAAAGGCTTGAGAACCATGCACAGATCACTCCTTTCCAGAACTACATGGTTACAATAAAGATATACAGTTTATACAAGGGTGATACCACTGATACTAACTTTTGGCTTAGTAAAATCTTACACCTGTCGTCAGTAGTACACAATTTACGTAGTGCTATATTACATTCACTATATTGCTCCCACTTCCTTTTCATATGCAAGCATCAGCTCTCTCTCCTAATATACTTACTCACTGCTTTCACTTATTTCAATAGCTCATATTTCATATGAGGATGTAAATTAGCAATGTAGAAAATTAAAAAATGCTCAAAGTTTTTATTATCTTCTGTAAAGCCTTACTTTAGTCAGGCATCATCAACTCACTGGGGTACTTGACAAAAGCTCAACTTTGTCACCACCTTCAGAATCAAATATATCAAACTTCATCTATCCTCAAAGACACCCAAAATTTCTTCAGGCAGGGTTTCATCATTCAGCACTGTCACCATCTCTTTAGATCAGAAGGGAAAGTGGAAGTCTAAAAAGAAACTGGGTCAGTTTTGAATAAAAATGGCAAAATTTAAATTAAATCTTGTACTCTAACATGAGCATATAATTTAGAATAAAATCATTTTTTTTTTACGTTTTCTTTGAAAATCTGATAGTGGGCATCATAAATTAATGTTGAGTCAACATACACATGCAACTGGGAAATTTAGATTAGATTCCCGACAGTGTGGAAACAAGCCCTTGGCCCAACCAGTCCACACTGACCCTCCGAAGAGTAACCCACCCAGACCCATTTCCCTCTGACTAATGCACCTAACACTATGGGCAATTTAGCATGGCCAATCCACCTGACCTGCACTTCATTGGACTGTGGGAGGAAACCGGAGCACACAGACATGGGGAGAATGTGAAAACTCCACACAGATGGTCACCCAAGGCTGGAATCGAACCTGGGACCCTGGTGCTGTGAGGCAGCAGTGCTAACTGCTGAGCCACTGTGCCGCCCCTGCTCCTTCATAGCCATAAGCTTACCAGAAAGATGTGATGCCACTAACAGGTCAAGAAATGGAATAACCATTGATCCCAGAAGTCAAATATTCTCCACCACACCGTCAATGAATCAACATGAAACCATAGTATATAATTCACCATGGCAGTACCAGAGAAGAAGAATGAGAAGAATGAGTGGATACCAGACAAATGGACAATAACTCACATTCAAAACATTAGAGGACCTGAATACTTTGAAGATGTAATGCATATGTAGGGCCAGGAGGAAGTGGGATTGACTAGAAAATAAACAGATTTTGTTCATGAATGATAGAATTCTTGATACACTACGTAAACTGGTAGTTAGAAATGGCATGTGTGCAATTGACTTTTTATTAAAAGTGGTAATGTTTGGAGAAATGCATTTGTACACTATCATAATATGATCTCTGAAATAGTTGCCTTTGTGTAGAAAGGCATAGACTGTTAAAGCCAACAGAGTTTGGAGTAGACATCCAGCCAAATTGAGGACCAAATATAAATTGGATTCAGAATCTTCTGCTGTGTAACAGCCTACTTTTTATTATCTGCAGATGATTGTCAAATATTCCTAGGCCACATTTAAAATTGATTATGGAAAAAAAACTGCTGGTAATAGAACTTCAATCTTCTGCACTATTGAAACTGTATGATATTTAAATTCTATTAACCTACTCTCGTTGAGGTTTACAGCCAGTTAAATTGCATCACACTGCTGTCAAAATGTAATTATGGAATCAATGAAAGTGGGAAACTGTGGATTATCTTGCACTTTGTAAGACCAAAGTGGGAAAAAATGTTTTCTCCTTCAATTACTGCCTTTGAAACTTCCACTGACTCATTGAAAATGTAATCAGATTAAGAACAGAATGATGACAAAGGTGTCAGGTTTCATTTTACAATTTTATAAAGAGACTTTAATTTCATAGCTGTAATACAGTGTTACCTACAGATTATCTTTTGCAGTATTTACTGTGCAAATAGTGCAAAATTGGCCACACTATACAGCCCAAGAAAATAATCAGCATTAATGTGTTTACAAATGCAATGGAGTTTTATTCAATGGAAACTGAAAGAGATTGGATTATCGCTTCATTTGCATACACAAGATCAATGTAATTAAATAATTTTTATTTAACACAGGAAATTCTAATTTAGGTCTCCATGTTAAAAGTCCATGACACTGGTTTCCAATAGCCGATAAATTCACAGTGACCAAAAAGGTGGCAACAAAAAAAAATCCAAATTAACACTGAACTGCAAATATGCATTAAGAACAATTTTTAAAAACAAAATCTGCAGCTCAGGCAGCAGCTGTGGAGAGAAACAGAGTCAATGGGACAGATTTTCACCAGGTCAGGTTGCGTCAGGAGCTATTTAAAAGAGGTGACCTGAACTGTTGGCTTTCTCTCTCCATGGATGCTGCCTAATTGCTGCAATCTCCAGCATCTGTTGTTTTCTGGGATTACTAAACCCATTCCGGGGTTTTTGGATTTTCAGTAGTGCTGGTTTAAGTCCACATTTAGCATTCTTAACTTGACCAGCTGCACTGCAGAATCAGGCATGGACTACTCTGTCATACATGGCCCAGGACAACTGAGGTTCTTCAGCCTAGGATTTGTCTGATTACCCAGTGTTAGAGGACAGGCCACTGGTGAGTCTTAACAAGAGCTACCTGCTTTACATAACAAGAGGTAGTTTATGGAAATGAGAGCAATAGGTAAATGTTACATTGATTAGTTAGTCTTCTGTAATTATGCCCAGCAGGAGCCAGAGGTGATATACCTGCCTCCAGTGGGACCTCAGCTAAGCTGTCCGATTCTCTGTCCAAAGCCGGTGTGATAGCAGATTGGATGGTGCCTAATACACCACCAATATTAACCCTTTCAGAACCATGTCTTTATATAACATACACCTTAAACCTACACGGAGTCAGGTCAGGTGTTTAAAAAGGATTTGGTTCACAGTTCCAGAGGAGTCCAGAGAAGTGCGATGCACAGAAGGGGAGAGTTCAAAAATCCTATCCTGATCTCTACTCCCTGTTATCTTGGCTTGTTCATAAAAGGTCAAACGGTTTCAACTGTCTTGCAGTTTCAGGGATGAAAAGCTTTAAATGCCTGGATGATTAGTTGTTTAATTACTCAGCAGAAGAAAAGGAGCTTTTTTTTAAAAAAAATGAAAACTGAGTTATGAAAGAATCGTTTCATTTCTTCCACACACTATATAAGTTACTGCTTCTATACAGTGCATGCTAAATGAATGAGTATACAAATGCCACATGTTGGGATAGGATGGCATCCCTGGGATGAGGTCCTAGCTCCTGCCATTGATGACTGCCAGACCCCAGCTTCCTGGTTATCAGGAGGTAAACTTTTGGCACATACTCTCTCCCTTGGTGTGAACAGCAGAATTAGTAATGCTGCTGGGGGTTCTGAATTTTGACTCAATTCTTGCCTAACTTTAATTGGATGGGAAACTCCACCTCGATTACAAATAAAAGATTTACCTATTGAAAACAGCAACTGTAGTCAGATTTCTGGTGGACTAGGGTTTCTGAACAAAACAAAAACCACCTCCTGCTTCTCATCTGCTATTATACAAAGGGAACTTCCAGTCTCCACTTTTCAATGACACATCACTAAACAAAGCCATAAATTTTCTATTTTCTATCTGGACAAGCACCATAGAGACTAAACAGAAACTTATTAACAGGATGGTACATATTTTAGAGAGGGGCTTTCTACTTTAGAAACAAGCTTTGCTCTAAATTAAATATTCCTGAATAAATTCTTAACTGTACAATCTTTACAAGGGACAGCAAATAACTTAATTAGAATTTATTGCTCAACAACTATTGTAAGCACTTAAACACATTTAAAGTACATCCATGCACTCTTATAGAGATATAGTTATTAAGTGGATTCAAGAGTGCTACACACATACACAGTGTCTCAACAACAATGTTGAGTGATGGTTTCGTAGGCAAATCAGACCACAATGTCAGCAGCACTACACAAAGAACAATGGGATGAATGAACAAGCTGTCCTTTTGATTTTCTGGTTGGAAGCTATGCTATTCTGAAGATCTGCCTTTGCAATCTCTATTCCAACCATTCCAATGCATTCTTGCATGACCTCTCACATTCTGCTCTCCACAGACGAGTCCCAATAACACATTGCCTAGTTTTCAAAATATCTTCACCCCATATTTCAAACCCCCCCCACAGCCTCATCTCTTCCCCATCACTAATCTCCTTCAGTCTCTCAAACCTTTGCAGTAGCTGTGATCTTTGAATTCTGGCACTTTGTGTTGCCTCAATCTTAATCACTCCACCATTAGTAACCAAATCTTCTAACAAAGGGCACGAAGCTCTGGAATTTCTTCTGTCTCTTTATGACGTTCCTCAAAATTTACCACTGAACAAAATTTTTTGATTATCTGGCTTATCATCTCCATGTGGTTCAATGTCACTCTATTTTATAAATGCACCCTTAATGGTTCTCAGCTCAAATTAATCAGTCTTTCCAGCCTGGTATAACAGCAGTTCCTGCTGTTTATTGCGAAAAGTATCAGAGATTTACAAAACCAAAACACTGTTATTTCCAACCTCAGCCAAGTACAAAAACTTAGCTGTTCTGGCAATTTGACTCCAGATGTTTTAACTGTTTCTATCTCCACAGCTGTACCAACACCTGCTGATTTTCTCCAGTAACTTGTAAATTTAAAATTCAAAGATTTACTTGTGTTTAATGAAATTGTGAACCTGCATTCAGACAAACGTTACCAGTGGAGACAAGAAGCTTGGATTTCTTTTCGCTATCCATCAGGCACTCTAATTTAAATGGTGTGCCTTTAATGTCCAATATCTGGTTTTATATATGTCTAACTCACCAGTGAAACAAAAGAACCATCTCTTCACCTGAAATGAATATGGTCAGCCCTGCATGTGCACTTCTCGCACTGATAAGTACAGAAATAGTCGAGTACAAATCATTACACTGCGGCAAACAAATACTTACTTTTACATTCATTCATGGAATGTGGCTAGGCCAGCATTTACAGTCAATCCTCAAATGATTCTTAACTGTTCGAGACTAATCACAGTGCAATTCGGAAGGCACACGTTGGTCAGGCCAGGCAAACATGGCAGATTTCCAAATGGACCTATGCCAATTGGATAGCGGGTCATCACTACAGAGACTTGTTTGGAATTCCAAAATTATGCCTTGAGTAGGCATGTGGATGATCGTAAAATTAAGAGTATTTGGGTTAGTTTGATCTTAGAGTGGGATAAAAGGTCATCACAACAGAGAGCCAAAGAGGCTCTACGGTGCTATGCTGTTCTATGAACAGAAGTTACATTCCACCAGTTATTATGGCAGGTCTTGGACTCTTGCCCCAGGCATTAGCCTGGGTCTTCAGTTGACTAGTCCAGTGACACCATTATATCAGTACTGTCACTAGTGGAACAGTCAAGTAAATTACATATTCTCTGCTCATACAATAAAATACATCACTCCCATTCATTGCTGATTCAATTGCTTGGTTATTACGAAATGCAGCAATTGGCTAACTGCATTTCTGCTTCAAGTTTGCAACATCCTGTTAAAGGGTGCCTAACCGGCCAAGTCTTTCTCTCTTCTCCCTGTATTTCCATCAGAAAGTGGGACGAGCTATCAAATGTTTCACCTTTCATGCATTTACCAGGAAGCCTGTCAGCTAAGTGAATGAGCTCCTTTTTCACAAATAAGTTTCACACAGTCATCTTTCGCAGGTTCAACCAGAATAGGAGTATTCCCTTGGTATTAAGTAACTTGGAATTAACTAAAATCAAAAAAGGTAGAGAGGATAATAGAATACAACATTGAAACAAATCCAGCTGGACTGCATGCAGTCTCATTATGCTTTAATTCAGGGGAAAGATGGATTTACTCTGACAAACAAATATATAGACAATTCCTTAGCACTGAGTCCACCAGGCGTAAGTGTTCTTCCTAATCATATACAGTTACCGCTAAGATTTATCAACATATTGAGTAGACAAGGAAGATCTCAATGTCATTTTGGATTTGAAGATTCAAATCCAATGTGGGATTTATGTTCAAGCCACTTAGCTTCAACTGGGACATGGCTGATCACATAAATGCAGAGATTAGATGAGCATGTAGTAAAAGGCAGGGTGGTTCAAATAGACAATTTTGATTTTTGCATAGATTGGACCAAATCAGACTAAGAAAATTATAATGGGATTGGATTAGAGTATCAAAGTAAGAAAACTTTGCTGCAGATATACAAGACCATGATACTCCAGATGTGGTCTACATGCAATTTTGGTTTCCTACTTTGAAAAAAGACAAGTTCATTAGAAGTAGTTCAAAATACATTCACAACTCATTCTTGGGAAGAAGGGCTCATCTTGTGAAGGAAGGCTGTACAGGTTCAGACTTTACTCATTGTGGTTCAGAAGAATGACAGGTGACTTTAATGAAACTTGGCAAAGTGGGTTCTGATGAGTTTCCCTTGTAGCTCAAACAGGGACTAGGGAACACAGTACAAGAATAACAGGTCTTACGTAATACAAATATAAAGAAAAATTGTTTTTCCCAGAGGGTGGCTATTCACTCGAATTCTCTTCCCTGCTAGACCACTGAATTTATTCAAGATTCGGAGATGCCGGTGTTGGACTGGGGTGTACAAAGTTAAAAATCACACAACACCAAGTTATAGTCCAACAGGTTTAATTGGAAGCACACTAGCTTTCGGAGCGACGCTCCTTCATCACCTGAAGGAGCGTCGCTCCGAAAGCTAGTGTGCTTCCAATTAAACCTGTTGGACTATAACCTGGTGTTGTGTGATTTTTAACTTTTGAATTTATTCAAGGCAGAGTTAGATAAATATTTGATAGACAAGGGAGACAAGAGATTTAGACAGATGCCAAAGTATAGCCACAGGCTGTAGAGAGAAATTGACACCACAATGAAATCAGCTATGAACTTATTGAATGGGAGAGCAGACTCAAAAGGGCCAAATGGCCTACACCTATACTCAACTCATTTATTCCGAATTATAGTTAAAGTACAAATCGGGAATAGCTTTCAGTAACTTTTTTTAAAAAATATAGTTCACACTCTGTGAATCAGTGGCAAGTATATTATGCATCGCTAGTTGTCCTTAAGGGACAATGAACCACCTTCTTGAATTGTTGCAGTCCATCTGGTGTAAACAATCCCACAGTGCAGTTAGATAGTGGAGTTCCAAAGATTTTGAAATCGTGCCAATAAAAGGGAATTGTGATATCATTCCAAGTCTGAATGGTGTGCTAATTGAACTTGCAGATGGGCATGGCGCTTCCATGTATTGTGTCCTTCGTTTTTCTAGGTTGTAGATGTCAGTGTCAAAAGTGCAGCTGAAGGATCCTCAATGAGACTTGCTACACAAGTGTATTCTGTATATGGTACACACTGCTGCCAGTGTGCAGTGAAAGGAGGGAACGTTTAAGGTGACAGATGGGGTGCTATCAGTGGGCTGCTTTGACCTGGATAGTATCGAGTGGTTTGGAGCTGTACTCATTCAGACAAATGGATAGTATTCCATTGCACTCTGGACTTATGCCTTGTAGATGTGATATGGTGGGGGTGAGTTGGAGAGAGATGTTGGGAGTCAGCCAATGAATTTCTCAGTGGAAAATTTCCAACCTCTTGTGGTCATGGCACTTATCTGGCTGCTCCAGTTAAACGCCTAGTAACGGGAACCTCCCAGAATGTTGAAGCTGGGAGATTTAGCAGAGGCAACTGCAAACGGAGGTAGTTAAAATTCCTTCTTGCTGGAATGGTCATTACCTGGCACTTTAATAGCGAGTAATGTTCAAGCCACACCTCAGTCTAAACCTGAATGTTGTTCAGGTTTTGATGAATGCAGGTATGTGCTGCTTCCCTATCAGATGCTCTTCAATATTGTGCAATTATCAAACATCCTCACTGCTTTCCTTACAATATAGGAAACAACAATGATGAAGCAATTGATATTTGGTTTGTAGTGGAGGTGATTGCCATTCAATAGTCACAATCATCTTTGTGCAAGGTATGAATGCAACCAGTGGAGAATTTCTCAATCAATGTATATTGACTTCAGTTTAATTAGGTTTCTTGATATCACACTGGGTCAAAATGATACCTTAATGTCAGGGCTGGTCACACTTAATTCACCTGTCTTTTCCTCCTTTTGGACCAAGGCTGTATTGACTTAAGTGTCTAGATGTAAACCAAATTGAGCCTTGGTGGCAAGGTTATTGCTAAGCTTTGAAACAAAAACAGAAATTGCTGAGACATACTCAGCAGGTCTGGTAGCATCTATGGGAAGAAAGCAGAGTGGTGTCCGTTGACTCATCAGAACTCACGCAATTTCTGTTTTTGTTTCAGATCTCCAACACCCACAGTTCTTGGTTATATTTTATTGCTAAGCTTTGATAAACGACCCTGTCAATGACACTTCCCTTTTCGTGCTGATGAGGGAAGAGTTGACTAATGGAAAAGTAATTAGCTAGTTTGGAAATAATACGGCTTTTGTGCACAGGACATACTTGGGCAACTTTTCATATAGTCAAGTAGATCTCCATATTGTAGCTGTACCGGAACTGCTTATCTCAGAGTGCACACAGTGCTGGATCATAAGTCTTCAGTACTATGACCTTATTGCTATTAGGGCCTATAATCTAGTGCCTTTAGCTGACTCTTGATATTGCATTGTGTGAACCAAACTGGATGAAGACTGGCCTCTGTGATTCAAAACCAACAAAGGGATGGGTCATCTGAGCCATAATGAAGAATAAGCCACATTTAATTAACAGTCTAATAGTGCAGGAACATTCATGTAACATTGATCATAATGTGATGGACTTCAATTCAGCTGTTTTGCATTTCTCCATTTAAAATGTTAATATTATAGGCTTATAGAAGGCTGAATGCAAAGAGATGAGATATCCTCTCGTCTTTGTGTAGTAAACTAGACAAGTCTGCTAAAAATGGAGATAGGTGAATGGTCTTCAATAAAAGAAACAAATATATGAAATCAGTTTGCATTCATTTGGGACAAAAACACAACTTGCAAAAGAAAGAAGAAGACAAAGAGACAAGGAATAAAAATAAAACAAAATACAAAAAGTAATGAAAAATTACAATGTAGGTGGTGGTAAACAGAAAAGGTGCAATGAGCAATGAACAGCAAAAGGACAAAGCAGATGCTAAAAGCCATAAAAAGACAAATTCCATTGACTAGAAATTTGATGATCAGATTTCAGATGCATTTAAAAACAAAAAGGTAGTTCATGCCTGGACAATGATTTAACCTCTTCAAAAACATTGGTTTATGCAATGGATCTTATTGACTGACAACATTTTATAATTAGGCTATCTGCTAATGTTGAAGCTTATCGAATTTAGGGGGAATTATGAACCTGGTTAGCAAGAATCTGTAGAGACAGAGCAGACAGAATGAAAAATGGGCAGATATTCTACTTTGCAAAATGCAACTAATAGTGTCTCAGAAGGATCTGTGCCAGGCCTCAACTATTCACTGTGTTCATTAATGACTTTGGTGTTGGAATACACTCCACGTTTACAATTTTAAGAAGGTATAGGCATTTTATGCAACATAGATGGAAACATAAAATTACAAAAGTTGATTAAGAGAATAAACTTAACTTTGGCAAAAATAATTTACTGTAGGCAAGTACAAAGTCACCCACTCTGGACTTATGATAGAATAGGATACTTTGTAACTAAGATAAAGCTAGAACCAGAGGAAGTGCAAAGAGATTGTGTGTCCAGGATATTGTTTAAATGTCATGAAGAGCTGCAGGGGGAAAAAAAAAAATCAATAAAAGCTAATGGAATTTATACTTCCATACCTAGAGAGTTAGAATTAAAGTTGTTGCTAAATAACAAAGCCTTGGTTATAACACAACTGGAATATTGGTTAGCAGTTCTGAACCCCACACCCAAGGAAGGACATAATAACCTTCAAAAGAGTATTGTATTCAGGACTTTGAAGGTTAAGTTATGGGGTATGATTTGATGGAATCTGACAGGTGAAGGGGCGGTTTGACTGAAGTTCAAGATATGAAGGGCAACAGACCTTCAGGTGATTGAAGTTTCAGTGGTGGATTACTTTAGGAATAGTGATCACAATTCAATAAGTTTTAGGATACTCATGGACAAAGCAGAGCGCAGGTCCTAAAGGAAGAGTGCTAAATTGGGGGGCGTTGGGGGGGAGCAACTATACCAAAATTTGGCAGAAGCTGAGGAATGTAGGCCGAGAGCACCTGTTTGAAGGGAAATCCACATTTCATGTGGGAGGCTTTTAAAGAGAGGTTAATTAGAGTTCAGGAGAGATATGTTACTGAGAAAGTGAGGGATAGAAATGGCAAGATTAGGGAACCATGGATAATAGGTGAAATTGAGAGACTAGCTAAGAGGAAAAAAGATGCGTACACTAGGTCTAAGCGACTGAAGTCAAACGAAGCTTTGGAAGAAGAATCGGGAATGTAGGACCAATCTGAAATGAGAAATTAAGACGGCTAAAAGGGGTCATGAGATATCCTTTTATTCAGCGTTTTATTCAAAGCGTTATTCTTTTATTCAAAGTGTTTTATTCATATATAAGGAGCAAGAGGGTAACGAAGAAAAGGGTTGGCCCACTCAAGGACAAAGGAGAAAAGTTATGCATGGAGTCAGAGAAAATAGTGAGATTCTTAATGAGCACTTTGCATCAGTGTTCACCGAGAAGAGGGACATGGTGGATGTTGAGGTTAGAGATAAATCTTTAATTACACAGATCAAGTCAGCATAAGGAGAGAGGAAGTGTTGAGTATTCAAAAAGTCGTTAAAGTGGACAAGTCCCCAGAACAGGATGGGATCTATCCCAGGTTATTGAGGGAAGCGAGAGAGGAAATAGCTGAGGCTTTAACAGATATCTTTGCAGCATCCTTGAACATTGAGGAAGTCCCAGAGGACTGGAAAATTGCTAATGCTGCCCCCTTGTTTAAGAAGGGTAGCAGGGATAATCCATGTAACTACAGACCTGTGTGCCTGATGTCAGTGGTAGGGAAGCTACTGGAGAAGATACTAAGGGATAGGATATATACCCATTTGGAAGAAAATGGGCAAATCAGTGATAGGCAGATTGGTTTTGTGCAGGGAAGGTCATGTCTTACAAGCCTAATAGAATTCCTTGAAGAGGTGACAAAGTTGAATGATGAGGAAAGGGATGTAGATGTCTTTTACATGGACTTCAGTAAGGCATTTGATAAGGTTCCCATGGTAGGCTGATGAAGAAGGTGAAGTTGCATGGGTTCCAGGGTGTACTAGCTAGATGGATAGAGAACTTGTTGGGCAACAGGAGACAGAGTAGCAGTGGAAGGGAGTTTCTCAAAATGGAGACCTGTAACCAGTGGTGTCCCACAGGGATCCCTGCTGGGATCACCTTTGCTTGTGATATACATAAATGATTTGGAGGAAGTTGTTGGTTGCCTCATTAGCAAGTTTGCAGCTGACACCAAAATTGGTGGAGTAGCAGAGAGTGAAGGGGACTGTCAGAGAATACAGCAGAATATAAATAGATTGGAGATGGCGTTCAATCCAGACAAATGGGAGGTGATGCATTTTGGAAGATGCTATTCCAGACAGAACTATACAGTAAATGGGAAAGTCCTGGGGAAAATTGATGTATAGAGAGATTGGAGTGCTTGGTTCATTGTTCCCTGAAGGTGGCAACGCAGGTCAGTAGATTGGTCAAGGCAGCATACGGCATGCTTTCCTTCATCAGTATTGAATACAGGAGCTGGCAGGTCATGTTATAATTGTATAAAGACTTTGGGTCGGCCACATTTGGAACACTGCGTACACTTTGGTTGCCACATTACCAAAAGAATGTGGATGCTTTGGAGAAGGTGCAGAGGACGTTCACCAGGATGCTGCCTGGTATGGAGAGTGCCAGCTATGAGGAGAGATTGAGTAGATTAGGATTATTTTTATTGGAAAGAAAGAAGTGGGGGCAGGGGTAGCTAATTGAGGCCTACAAAGGTCTGAGAGGTGTAGACACGGTGGAAAGCAAGAAACTTTTTCCCAGAGTGGATGACTCAATTACTGGGGGTCATGAATTCAAAGTGAGAGGGGAAAGTTTAGGGGTGATATATCTGGAAAGTTTTTACGTAGAAGGTGATGGGTGCCTGGAATGTGTTGCCAGCGGAGATGGTAGGGCCAGGAATGATAATATCATTTAAGATGTATCTAGACAGATACATTAATGCAGGAAGCAAAGAGAGACAGATTCTTAGAAAATACGTTTAGATAAAGGATCTGGATTGACGCAGGCTTGGAGGGCCAAAGGGCTGTTCCTGTGCTGTAATGTTCTTTGTTGAAATAGGGTAGATACTATCAGGATTGAGATGGGAGGAGTGCACTGTATTTCTGTAGTCCCACTATTACATGGGTCACAATATTAAATAAGTTGAATGTAAACCAATTTTCAAAATGGCTGAAAACCATGTTTCTTTATTAAAAGAAATGTATTTGAATGGTAATGCAATACTGTTACCAGTACATAATAAAAACAATTGTTTATTCTTCTAAATATCCACAACTTTCACCAAATAAAAAAAAGATTCAAAGGGGAAAAGAAAAGCAGATTACTATTAGCAGAAATTCACTCTGGGGAAGTAAAGCATTTGATTAATGAGTTTTAGTTCTTAGAAAAGGTAATAAAAAGATAGATAAGTTTTGAGATGCTCTGGTGGCTGTCAGTCAATCTGACATTCTGCTACACTGTGACAGATGCCAGCAAATACAACTGGATGTCTCCGGTCTTTGCCACACAGTTTACTGTGTTTCCTCAGCAATGGGAATTCTGCCAGTTGCTCTTCAGGACATTCAGGATTAAGACCAGATGAGGGCTCCAGGTATCACACTGGACCCTCAACAAGAAGCCTTTCAGAAACAGGAGAGATGAACCAGGCACCAACTGAAAAATTTAAACAAACCCCAAATCTCCAAAGCAGAAGGAGCAACCTGACATTAATGTACAGAAGCAAGGGGTTCTGCAATGAACAAACAGTCATCACAAGACAAGCGGCTTTCAGAAAACATCTTGTTAAAAATTGATACCCTGCCCTTTAATTGACCTCTAAACAAAAAAAACTTTCCAGGTATCCAGAAACGTGATTAAAAATTCCTTATAACAATACAAAGAAAGAATTTCTGACATTTCATCTTGGATAAAAGGCAGTCTTAAAATAAAGGACATGAGACTTTTCAGGAGTGAAATTAGGAAATCTGCCCACTGGGGATAGAAGTTGGACTCGCATTCATAATAGTAATTAATGCTAAATCTGTTGTTTAAATTAGAGATTGATAATAAATTTTGGATAACTCAATCTTAAAGAGGTATAATAGACAGGTATGCTTGGTTGAAGATTGGCTGTTATTTGATTGAATGGTGGAGCAGGCTGGAAGGGTCAATGAACTATGCCTGATGCGGTGTTACTTGTTGGGGGTGCCCATGACTGAGCAACACCAAATGGCCAAGAGCTGCCCATGGCTAATGCAGCACAACATGGCTGACAGTAGTTAGAGTGCTTGGGAAAATATTTGCTTAATGTAGTCTTCACAAGTAGAAGAATAGTAGCTCTGTACAATCACGGTTACTGGCTCAGACAGAATATGCAGTTGTTCAATGAACAGAAATGTTCATTGCTAAGAACATTTCACACTAATTAGTTTGTCTCGAACTATTTAAATCAATCTGTTACAGTACTAAGAGTAGGTTTTATTTAAGATTCATTAGATAATCATTAGATATAGATTCTGAAGTAATTACAGATCCACACACACACAAAAAAAAGCATTTGAGAAAAAGATTCCAACCAGTTTCAGACAGTAAAACCAATCCCCTTATCGTTACAGGGTGGAATGAAATCATAGGTACAGAGTAGCAGCCATTGGAATGTGGATTGAATGAACACATTAAGACAACTTGTTAGCAAAAGAATTGATCAAATATCAATATTCTTTTGTATTTCCAGTGATAAAGGTCCTGAAGTAATAGGCAAGTATCCAATTAATTAGCAGTTAGCACAGCGCAGCTGGCAAATTTTATTTGAATATAGTATCCATTGTGAAAAGATGATAAGAAAAGAAAGTCTGGTAAAACATGAAGAACAGAGAGTGGACCAAAGCCTGTTCCTCCTTTTGTCAGTGAAACGACCAGCTTAATTGGAAATACGTGGAGGCAAGAATTGTGTAAGATGCTGTACCAGAGAGCCAATTACAGAGGAATAGCTCTGTGCCGCTGACCAATAGTAGTCAAGGTGGGGGAGGGTCGTGTGCACTGTACGTTTTAACTGTAAAAGTCACGACATTCTGAAGCTGGTGGTTTGCCCTTATTGTACTGAGAAAATGAAGGTATAAATCATAATTAAAAAAAAGTCACCCGAAACCACTCCGCAATTCAGACTCCCATTGAAAATATGAGATCTGACATTACTATTACTAATGTTTTCTAACGTTCCTGATACTTTTCTCTGGAAGTACCTTTCACCTCCATGGAATGGTGAAGTTTCCCAATTAAAACCTTTTAATTTTAAAAGAATATTCAGGAAAATGCTCACATATGGTATCTACCTAACACTTCCTAGTTCACGAGGTAATCAATTAACCCTAAACTTACTTGTATTTTACATTACAATGCTTAAAGCTGTAAAATGCCATTGTTGACATCAAAATAATTCTAGAAAAACAGAACCTGATGCAAGAAAGCTAAGCTGACATCAGATGATATCAATGACATCAGATGAATACAACTTGCAGCAGGATGAGTATAATGTCTGAAATCATTTTTATAATGGGCCAGCTCTTTTGAGAATTTTAAAATAATTTTAAAAAAATATCAACATTGGGTCAGCTAAAATACCTTATCTATTGAGGCATGGCAGATTATTCCTTAGCATTTTTTTTGTTAAATTTAGGAATAGATTCCTAGGATTATTCCACTGAGTGGTACGGTGGCACAGTGGTTAGCACTGCTACCTCACAGCGCCAGAGACCTGGGTTCAGGCAACTGTCTATGTGGAGTTTGCACATTCTCCCAGTGTCTGCGTGGGTTTCCTCCGGGTGCTCCGGTTTCCTCCCACAGTCCAAAGATGTGCAGGTTAGGTGAATTGCCCATAGTGCTAGGTGAAGGGGTAAATGTAGGGGAATGGGTCTGGTTGGGTTGCTCTTCGGAGGGTTGGTGTGGACTTGTTGGGCCGAAGGGCCTGCTTCCACACTGTAAGTAATCTAATCTAATAAAACTAAAATATTCCTGAGATGTTTGACAAAGTTTGGAAAACAAAAATAAAAATTTGGCCATGAGGAGGGAACTTTAATCACAAAGTAATTTGAACAAAAGAAATACCATTTGGAGATAAAGAAAACGAACCAGAACTCTTACCTGAAGCTTTGAACCTGACTCATGAGAAACACTGGGTAAGTAAATGACTTCTTGAACCTCATTGCAAGGCCTTGCTGAATTTTTTCCAAATATCGTATTCGCATCCTCGGTAGCGGGTGGCAGAACTGCAAAACAGGAGCTGGATGGAGGCACAGCCATTCTAAAACATGGAGAAATGGTAACAGGATCACTATCAAATATAATTATGCCATAATTCAACTGTAACAAGTCATAAAGGATTAGATGATATATACGTGTACATCTGTTTACAAGTTTTTTGCACATGTCAAGTTATTGAAAGTACCAATCGATAACGTCTCAGCAAGAAAACAGGACATTCAAAAACTGAAAGATTAACACATTAACAAATGAAATTATAGGATTGTGAAGTCAACTGCATAAACAAACTTGTATGTGTACTGTACCTTCAAAAAGGCAGTAAAATATTCTGGACATTGTAAAAGTTTTGCTCCTGCGCAATGATATCAAGCAACACAAAGACATGGGAGGGCAAATTATCAACTGCTTGGTAGGTTTTAAGGTGAACCCGAAAGAAGGAAGAGGGAAGGAAACAGAGCAGTTTACAGAAGGAACTTCAGACCTTAAGCTCTTATCAGTTTAAGGCACAGCCACATTGGTCCAATGATTAATATTAAGAATGCACTGAAAAGGGTAGAAGTAAAGTATTGCAAATATCTCAATGACTGCTAGGGACAAAGGTGATTAGAAAAATTTGGAAGAGCGAGGGGGTCGAAATAGATGATCCGCTCAGCCCTTCTGGCTGAAGGTTGTTGCAGACGTTTCAGTTTGTCTTTTGCACCAATGTCCTGGGCACCCCCATCATTTAGGATAGGGATGTTCATGACCCTCCTCCTCTACTGAGTTATTTAACTGCCCACCACCGTTCACAGCTGGATGTGTTAAGACTGCAGAGCTCAGATCTGCTCCATTGGTGGCGGAATCACTGAGGTCTAATCTCTTGCTGCTTATGCAGTTTGGCATACAAATAAACCACATGTTGTAGTTTCACTCGGCTGACACCTACCTTTCAGCTGCTGCTACTGGTGTATCCTCCGTTGTCAAGGGGAATATGCTGGGCCACGTGGTTGCACAGTATTCAAGTATAATTCTGCTGCTGATGGCCCAGAGACCCTCTCAGACACTCATTCAAGTTGCTAAATCTATTCTAAATCTATCCCATTTAGCAGAGTAGTAGTATCACACAACACACTAGAAAGCATCCACAATGTAAAGTCAGGACTCCATCTCCACGAGCATAGTAGCGCTCACTTCTAGCAAGAACAGATGCATCTGCAGCCGGCAGACTGGGGAGGATGAAGTCAAGTAAGTTTGCTCCTCTTGTATGTTTCCTCACCACAGTTTAATAACTATGTCCTTCAGGGCTTGAAGAGCTCAATCAAGGAGTGGAGTGATGGATAGTAATTAGCAGGAGGTTTACTTGCCTGCATTTGTTCTGAGGTCTCTAAATACCAGGACGTGGCATGACACTTAAGAACTTGCAGGGTAATTTCCTCCTGACTGCATACCATTGTTCTGCTGCCTCTGCTGGTGGTGATTGTAACATCTGGGACAGTCACACACATGAAATTGTGCCTTACAAAAATATCAGGCTGATGCTGGACACGTCTGAGAGACAGCTTTCCCAATCTTAGCACAAGCCACTGCGTGTTACTAAGGAGTTCGGAGTCAACAGGGCTGAACAACTGAGAGGTTTGCTAGGCCATTTCAGAGGGTAGTTAAGAGTCAAGCACGTTGCTGTGGGTTTGGAGTCATTTCTAGGCCAGATGTTTTCCAGATCACACAGATTGCCTTCCCTAAGACACATTGGTGAACCAGATAGGTTTTCACTGACAATCAACAATGGTTTTGTGGTCATTAAACTTTTTATTCCAGACGCTCATTGAATTCAAATTCCACCATCTGCTATTTGTTTTGCTCGTCCAGCAAAAAGTGTAACTCTGCTATCACCTCCCTTTGATCAAACTTAAGTTATCCAATTCGCCTATCTTACTTATTATGAATGCATGTAATGCATTGCCAGCTGTGGTGGCGGAAGCAGAGTTATTGGGGACATTTAAGCGACTGCTGGTCATGCACATGGATAGCAGTGAGTTGAGGGGTGCGTAGGTTGAGTTGCTATGTTTTACATTAGGATTAACCCTCGGCACAATATCATGGACCAAAGGGCCTGTTCTGTGTTCTATGTACTCGTCAAAAAAGGTGACTAACAGAAACCTCCTAAATGAGGCAGGTATAGTTAGGAAGAGTATTAGGGTAAATTGGGAAGTAGTGTGAAATCTAAAGAAAGATTATTCTGTACATTATCACATTCTACTGTAAGCCTGAAGTCACATGACATTTAACAAGGTCACGATAGTCTGGAAACACTCAAAGGTAAGTTTTGGACAGTGCATCTTTCTGGTAGAACCTTTCTCTCTCAATGGAATACATCTTTGTTGAATGTTATGAAATATATTCTTAAAACCGTCTGCCACTTTCTCTAGTGATTTTTCCCTTTTAACTTATTTCCTGACCACTTTATACGCTGCTCTCTTTGTACCCTTTATTTAAAATTCTAATTATGAACCTATATTTCTCACTCTCAAACTGCACATGAAATACTACAATATGAAATGATCTTGCTTAGAGAAGCCATTACGACAAAAGGACACTAATTAATCCTGTCTTGTTACACATTGTGCTCCCCAACAGATCCAGAACATATTGTTCTACCAAACAGCTTTGAATGCTGTCTGTCTAATACACAAATTAACCAAGCTGCAAATCACATTTTCAAAAGGTTAAAAAGGCTACTCAGACCATATTTGCTGGTTTTCAAAAAGATTTTGCTCGTAGGGATATGGGCATCATTTAATCTGCTGTTGAACCAACTTCTTGACCCACAGTACTGTCAGAGTGAGTGTCCCAGGATTTTGATCCAAAGGGAATGAAGGAACTGTAATGGACCAGAACTAGTCCCTTCAAATATATCAAAGAGATAGCCTAGACTCAAACATTTATCTTATTTAAAGACAAATAAGGAAAACAGCTTGAGAGGCCCAGGTTTTTTTTAAAGTTAGAACAATAGAAGCAGCATGATTCGATGGAGTTGGGCTTCCGAAGCACCAGGGTTTTAGGTTTTAGCATTGCGTTGTTTGAGGTTTTGAAGTTAGCTGTCGAAGCTATTATAATCTCTCTCTTAGATGAGACAATTTGATAGTTCTGTTTCAAACCGCTCTTCAAACAAAAGGATAAAATACATCTCTTAAAGCCATAGTATAATCACAGGACAGTGATAGTTAAGCCTCGAAGATGTGGAGCTTGAAAAGAAACTTGCAAATGATGCTCTCTTGCAAATGTCATCCTTATCCTTCTAGGTGGCGGTGGCCAGGGAAATGGATGAAGCTCTCAGTGAGGAACTGCAATGAGCCTTCTACATCTTACATACTGCTGTCACTGTGCCAGTGGTCAAGGTGATGGGAGAAACAATTAATGGGGCAGCTTTGTCCTGAGTAATGTTGAGCTTTAAGTGTTCTTGCAAATGTACTCATTCTGACAAATGGAGAGTATTCAATTACATATCTGATTTAGTACCTTCTAGATAGTAAAAGGCTTTGCTGAGTCAGGGCTGAATTACTCACTGCAGAATTTCTAGCCTGCAATTTTTTTTTCCCTCCTTCTTTGCTCGTGTTACTATAGGATTTAGATGGCTGGTCAAGTTCAGTTTCTGGCCAATCAGCGCATCAATTGGGGAACTGCATCATGGCAAGGCAATTCAATGTCAAAGGACAGATTGGTAGATTATCTCTTGTTGGAGATGGCCATTGGCCAATCCTTATATGGCAGGGTGTTTTATGAAGTTTAAGAATTTTTAAATTTTTCATCTTTCAATTACTTTTAATTGATTATGAGCATGTATATGCAAGCAAACATGCAATAATCTTCAAATGAATTCAAAGCCCTCTTAAAATGAATGGTAAAATACATTTGACAATATTGTCAGTGTACCCTAAAATGGCTTAAAAAGTCTAAATATTCTTAAATACTTTTCAGTACTTTTACATGCTTTGAGCTTGGAAAGCTTATAAGACATTTAAATATTTAACAGAGGATACTGGATTATTGAATTCATTCCAGCTTTTAAAATTGGTTTATACTATTGCTTCAAGTTTAGGCACCTGATGAGAATAGGAGTTGCAAATTCAAAATATTTATACAGAATCACAGAATCCTTAGAGTGTGGAAGCAGGCTATTTGGCCCATCAAGTCCATAGTAACCCACCAAAGAGCATCTGACCTATACCCACCCACCCCCAGCCTATCCCTGCATCACTGCATTTCCCATAGCTAACCAACCTAACCTGCACATCCCTGGGCACTATGGGGCGAGTTAGCATGGCCAATCCACCTAACTTGCATATCTTTGGACTGTGGGAGGAAACCAGAATATCCAGCAGAAACCCTTGCAGACACAAGGAGTGGAGTTTTCACACACAGTCTCCAAAGTGTAGATTTGAACCCAGGTCACTGGCACTGAGAGAGAGCAGTGCCACCATGGAATATTGGGGGATATACACTGTGGGATACATACTGTGCCAACACAATGAGACAGGACCATGGGATATTGCATTCATTACAACTTTTATGATCAAAGCTCACAAGTCCAAGATATCTATAGAGGTTGTAATAGATGTGTGTGGGAGTTTGGGAGGGAAGGGATTCTATTTAGTAAATTTGCTTTTGAGCACATTTTGTATAAGAGAGAAGCTTTCGCAATACAGCTTCTGCCATAAATTACTTCCTATATTAGTGTGATGCCTCTGACTAAAATTCAAGGCATTCTAGCCTAAATTTCTAGGCAGTTTCAGCACATTTGCAACATCAGAGACTTTGTTGGAGGGATCTGGGATATGTATTTTTGCCCTTAGAAACATGAAGTTCCCATGGACAAGTTTGCTGCAAGACTCCTCTGGGTCCTGATGAAAATATTAATATCTGAACAGTTGTCACTATTTCAAATCAGATCATTAAGTCTTCTGATTGGTTGGAATTATCCCAACCAGTGCATTGACTGGGATCACAAATCAAAATTCAATAGTGTCACAGAATTAGTGCAAGAGATCACATTACAACCTATGGTTCATTACGGACTCTCTATGGAGCAACTCCTTTAATCAAATCATTTAACCCTTGTTTATTTAGATCTCAATTAAGATTCAACAACACAGCAGCCAATTAGAAATACTGAACATTGTTAAAAAATGCAGTTTAAATTAATCTGCCTTGCATGGCATTCCCTGAAGCCGTCTTACATGCAAAATATAGTTCCATTTTGCTTAATCTTCTCTCTGGATTAAGCATGGAAATCTGCTTTCTAGAGATAAAAAAGCTTGAAGCTTTGGAAGTATACAATATAAAATGTCATTTGTGCAAGCATTATTTTTGAAGAGTCTGCCACAACTTAACTGAGAAGAGCATGCTGATAATCAGGCCTCCCCTTTCCAAATACCATCCCAAAAAAGTATAAAATCCCAGTTAGACAATCAAAATTATTAAATTCTCTTAACCGTTATTCATGAGAAAGCAATTCACATCAGGTTGTCATTAACAGAAATGAAGTACTTATTGTAACACTGACATGCAGAGAAAAGATTTTGAATGTACTACAAAGCTTGAACTGCACCGTTTAAAACCCCCAAAGCGTGTCACCATCGTCTTAGCAGACCAGTAGGGCTTCTCTCTCTAAAGAGAGAACTGGTGGTGATTTAACGAGAGGGCTACCATACGTCAGGTGAGGGGAAGAGGTCGAGAAGGAGAGTCCATCATGATAACCTCAGCCAGTGATGGGAATTGAACCCATGCTGTTGGAATGGCACTGCTTTGCAAACCAACTATCCAACCAATTGAGCTAAACCAACCACACACACACGGTTTAACGCTTGTACTGTGAGCAGAAAAAGATCATAGACAAACACATCCGAAGGGAAAATGCCCAGATCAGGAGGCGAACAGTTATTTTCTCAGTTAGTTGGATTTTGCATTGATGCAAGGTCCAATGGGTGATGGTTGTTCTTCAGTGTTAATGTTTGATCAGATGGACCTAGGTCTTTCCTTGTTCTACAGTTCTTCCTTGTAAAAACTGTCATGATTGGAAACAGCAAAGGTTTCGAAGTGCAGGTTTTAATAGGCACTCCCTGCTGTCCTGGCACCTGCGGTTATTCTTGAAACTGCAAATTGTCAAGCAGAATTTTCTAAACCAAACACTCATGGTTCCAGTCTCAAATTCTCCCTCAATTCAAAAAGCAGTATTGTACTGCACAACTCAGAAAAACTAAGCAGTACATACTTTATACTGCAAAACTTTCTTGGTACTTCTGTTGCAGCTGTCCAACTGTCATTTCCACTTATAGTCTCACAGAACAGTGAAAAAATGTCTTTTATGAGTCTTTAACTTAAGTACATGTGCAGTATGAAATTATCACAAGTGCAAGTATACAAAATCACTTCTAAAATTAATCTCGAAAGGTTAGAAACTGCAATCATCTAACCAAAAGTGAATAAAATATTCCTGATGACCCTCAAGGGCCTGATAAAAGTGTGATCAGATCTGAAAGGCGATTCATGAACCAGCTCTCTTTACCCAGGCATTCAACAGAAAAGCCAGGCAAAGGTGACAAAAAGAAAAATGCAAAGATAGAAAAATAAATCCAGAGGAAGGCAGGACATCCTTACAAATAATAAGACAGCTAATATGGCATCTGTGGCAATACGAGAAGGGAGTTCAACTATTCAGTGGGTTACAAGTTGATGATCAGGCCACAAAAGGAAGTCAGATAATGAGGGAACTTCAGCTGAATAAGTTATAGGATCCAGTGAGAAATGTCAACATCATTGCCACACCAAAAAAAATTAAAGTCACAGATCAAACCATGTCAAAGGGATGGTATTGTTAGAGTGGATTAAAGTGTAAAGGGTAACTAGTGATATTTTCTCCAGATCACCCTCATACCAGATGAAATTTGTGCTCCCTAGAGGTTAGTATCAGCATGATCCTCTTAAAATCAGACGTTAGTTTTAACTTAACCTTCCAGTGAAGCCTTTCTGCCAAAAAGGTATATAGTGAAAGCAATTTGACAGGCATGGTATCAAAAAATAAAAGGATCAAACAGTAACAGGCCAGGATAGGATTAATTGGTGCTTGACTAAGTGAAGACTATATTAAACAATATTAACCTACGATCTAGAATGAACAACTGCTTCTTATATTTGCATGATGGATGATTAGAATTTGGGTAATGAAAGTGCACATATGATCAGAACGGAATAAAAACCCTGAATTTCTCTATTTCTCAGAGCCTGCTCCAGTTAGATTGGAGTGATGACTGCCTCAGTTTTACTTGAATAAGTGATTGTAAACTTGTACTCAGACTCCAGTGGTCAATTATTAGTTACCATCACAGGCACCACATTTCATAGTATAGCTAGAGAAGCACTGAATTCAGGCAGCATCCACGGAGCAGGAAAATCGACGTTCTCAGGCCGGAGCCCTTCATCAGGAATCCAAAATGTCAATTTTCCTGCTCCTTGGCTGCTGCCTGGCCTGCTGTGTTTTTCCAGCAACACACTCTCTACTCTGATCTCCAGCATCTGCAGACCTCACTGTCTCCTATTACTAGAGAAGCAGACCAGACTAATGCTCTGGTGATAGAAGTTCAGCTCGTATCAAGATCAGGAAATTTAAATTCAATTAATTAAAATAATGAAAAAGTTAGACTAACGATGATCATGAAGCTACTGCACCTTAAAAGGCCTATCTGCTTCACTCATGTCCCACAGGGAATTCCATCCCTTCTCAGTCTATTCTACAATCATATGATTGCCATTCATATGAAAATGGCCCAGAATAAAACGGGATCTATCGCTGGTCGTTGACCCATAGATTGGAAATGACAGAGGTGCACCTTTCTCAGCCTAATTCCTCATTTGGATCCACAAATGGATAAAAATGAAAAGACCAGCACTTTGTGTTGCACATTGTTTGGAGGAAGCCCCAAGGTAGCTAGGACAGCGTGTTTACTCAATATAATGCCTATGTAGAGCGATCCCAGTAGTACCAACACTAACCAAGCTCAGCAGCTCCTAAAGAACACATCTGCCTGACTGGACCTGTGAAAGATAGAGACAGAATCAGCTAACAGTGTACTTGGTACAATGAGGAACATGCCAAGTGCAACATTCAGCACACTTAAAGAAAATGATAGAACAACAACAAAAAAAATACAAACAAACAATGGATATGGCTTCCGAAACAGAACCCATTGATCACACGGTCAATGAATTAAGTCAATATTATATAGCCCTGTGTCATGCAGTCAGTAAGACATAAATGTCAGCTGAAAATTAAGCAACCTATAGGGGAAGCAAACTTTATAAACATTCCCATCTTCAATGTCAGGAGAAACGAACTATTCAGTGCAAAAGACAAAGCTCATTTTTTTGCAATTACCTTCAGCCATTCAATGCCAACGGGATAATCCATCATGATCTCCTCCTAAGGCAGCCAGAACAACAGCTTTATGTTTTCAGACAAATTTGACAGCACCCCGAGCTGTGGGACTGAAGTTTTGTGATCCAGAATGCAGTGTGCACTTTGCCAAACTGTTCCAGTGCAACTCCAAACACAAGCATTTGCCCTACAATGTTAAAATTTCCCAGCTATTCAAACCAGCCAATGACTGCCCCAGGCTGTAATCAAAGTGACGGAGGGTGTTAGCAACAAAGTTATTAAGTGGCACTTACCTAACTGTAACCTGCTTACTGATGCATAGTTTGATGCACAGATCTTATGAAAGCCAAATGTGCATAAAACAAAGTCTGTCCTTCATCTACTGAAAATGTGTTGCTGGAAAAGCGCAGCAGGTCAGGCAGCATCCAGGGAACAGGAGAATCGATGTTTGGGGCATAAGCCCTTCTTCAGGAACAAGGGCATTCCTGAAGAAGGACTTACGCCCGAAACGTCGATTCTCCTGTTCCCTGGATGCTGCCTGACCTGCTGCGCTTTTCCAGCAACACATTTTCAGCTCTGATCTCCAGCATCTGCAGACCTCACTTTCTCCTCTGTCCTTCATCTACAAAGGTACAAATCAGGGGTGCGATGGTATCCTCGGCACATAATTTGTTGAATGCAGCTCCAACAACACTCAAGAAACTCAACAAGACACAGAACATAACCACTAAAAAATAATTAAGGACTGCAGATGCTGTAAATCCGTTTTTAATGACTTTGCTGAAGATGATCAGCAGGTCAAGCAGCATCTGTGCAGAGAAATCAGAGTTAATGTTTCAGGTCTAGTGACCCGTCCTCAGAACTTTCTTCTGATTTCTCTTTACAGATGTCACCAGACTTGCAGCAACATATACAATGCACAGAAACAATTTGTAGAGGTGCCTTTGATAAACACCAGCACCCAGAGGATCAAGGACAGCAAATGTATAACACCGCCACTGCATGTTTCCTTCCTCGTCTCAGGAAACTTCTTGATCTGTTCTACTTTGGTCAAAATTGTCTAACTGCCTCCCTTTCAGCACTGCAGGTCTAATACCAAATGTACTACAACAGTTCACCAAGATGATTACTCACTAACCAAGCTAAAAGACAATTGGATATGAGCAAGAAATTCTAACTTTAACAGTGCTTTTCATGCTTTTATTTTCTCGTCACATTTTAAAAAGGAATGTGGAAACACATCTATTTGACAATCATGATCCAAACAAGAAATATGACAAATTTCCAGATATCTATTACAGATTTCTTTTTTGAATTACTGTTCCGTATATAAGGCTTTATGTTCTATTAATGTGTAATAGAAAGGCAGAACAATCTTTGTAAAGTTTCACAGTGCACCGCAAGTATGGTCCCTGAAGTTCATTTCTCTGGTAGTACAGAGTGTTCTGTAATGTGTGATTCACAGCATTTTTTTTGAATTGATTCCATATATATATCCCTAAAGACTAAATCTGAAAAGACTGGATTTCAGTATGTTACCAAACTAATATGCGGGTCAAAGAAAATATCTTCAATGGTAACGAGAGAATAAAGGATAACAATTTGGAGGTAGTTTTATTTCCATCCATCAGGTGCTACATCTTTACAAAAGGAAAAAAAAAGGGGGGATATCTGAAATAAATGTCAGCTGATCAGGCTGGTGAGAGAGAGAGAGAGAGGAAAGCTAATGTCACAGCTTGATGAGATATAATGTTTTAAGAACGCAATCAGGAACTAAATAAAAGAGAGAAATGGAAAGTCGTGGTAGAATGAAAGAGAGATTAAATGTCAAAAATCAAGGTGAAGGTGCAAGGTGAAGGGACAGCGAAAGAAAGGAGAGAAATGTCATGCAGAGGTGTTCATGTCACTATCGGCCACCCAAAAGCGAGAGGAGAGACAAATAAAGGTAAAACCAAAGGGAAACAAGAATTGGATGCAGAGGTTGTTGTGATATGGCTCGCAGTAGGTGTGGCATATTGTTAAGGGACGTAATCAGGTTGCCAATGATATACACTCACAGTCCCCATCCTATTGAGCTGTCCTCTTGCAGTAAATCACATTGAGGAAAGTATGCTGCAATACATCAGAATGGCGTAGCCTGAGCCCAGACAGGTAAGTGTCTGCAATCGAACTGTACATATGTTGTTGCCTGGGGTGATAATGAAAGTTCCTCAAATTCTTCAGTATGTCATGACCAAAAGCTCACTCTTGCATTATGTTGGTTATAGAAGGGGCTGGGAACCAAAAATGTAATTCCAAAAAGATTAAGGAGGCATTTCAGAGAGTTTATTCTGAATTATATCAATCTGAGGTTTGTGAAGAGGGATGGGTCGAGATGGAGTCCTTTTTCAAGGATCTGGAGCTTCCAGGTATGACCCCTGAACAAGAGTCTTTTCTCAATGCCCCCTTATCAGAGCAAGAGGTGCAGAAGGCTGTGAGGCAGCTTCAGAGTGGAAAGGTACCCAGCCTTGATGGACTTCCCAGCGAATTTTATAAGGAATTTAAAAATATTGGCAGACCTGATGCTCAACATGTTCAGTGACTCATACAGGCATGATAGTCTCCCACCATCCCCAAGAGAAGCTAATATTTAATATCTTTGACTTTAAAATCCTCTCTAAGACACTTGCGTTAAGGCAGGAAACTGTGTTCCCTTCTAATGTTAAAGAGGACCAGATGGGCTTCATAAAGGGTTGCAGATCCTCCAATAATAATAGGAGGCTGCTTAATGTAATTCAAGTGTGACAACAGCAGTCAATACAGGGATTGGTGATTTCTCTAAATGCAGAGAAGGGATTTGACAGAGTTGGATGACCATAACTTTTTTATACTCTGGAGCAGTTTGGCTTGGGTGAAGCCTTTATAAGATGGGTAAAGGTTCTCTACAATGACCCTCTTGCTGTGGTCATCACCAATGGAGTACGATCCAGCAATTTTAGTATTTTAGGGGCAGCCATCAGGACTGTCGCTCTCCCCATTGCTCTAGTGATTGAACCTTTGATGAAGCAGGTCAAAATTACATAAGATTTTGTTGTACGCAGACGATGTCCTCATTTTTTTTGTCAAATCCAGCAGTTTTGGTGCCTCATCCGATACAATGCAGCAGCTCGTTTGGCACCTTTTTGGGGTACAAGATTAATTTTTGCAAAATCAGAGTCTATGCCTGTGGATGGTCTTACGAAGGTGCTACGTCTTGAGGGTGAATCTCCATTCCCATTTAAGTGGTCACAGGGAGGTTTTATGGATTTGGGCAAATTCATCACTCCAGATCATCACTCCAAAGCTAATTTTGTTCAATTATTTGACAAAATCCAACAAGACCTTCAAAGATGGGAGGCGCTTCCCATCTCACGGTTGGGTTGGATAGCTCATAAGATGAATATTCTCCCCAGTTTGTTGTACCCTATACGGATGCTCCCCATGATTTTCAATAAGCAAATGTTCAGGAGACTGAACAGCTGATTCAGCTCTTTTATATTTTATTTAACAGCCTGAAACGTTGACTCTCCTGCTCCCTGGAAACTGCCTGACCTGCTGTGCTTTTCTAGTACCACATTAACAGCTGTATTGAAGAAACAGCAATTTACAGGGGAAAGGGGCAGCAAACACAGACCCCAAACCCCACCGTACAAATCAGTTCACAGGGAAACGAGGATGAACCTTGGATCCCTGTTCAGCTCTTTTAGTTGGCATCATAAGCAGCCCCTTATTAATTAGCTAAACTGCAACTGCATCACAGATTGGAGGGAGTGGATCTCTCCTGGACATTAAAAACTAAGCTCGCTTTTATCTTACATGAGTGATTGGGCTTGTGAGGGACCCTCTTTCAATGCGGTTAGATATCGAAACCTCTCAGGCAAGGTGCCCCCTTACTAGCCTGCTGTTTTTGGACAAAATTAGGACAGTTAAGGAATATTGCCATAACCCAATAGCTACCAATACTGTTAAAGCATGGAGGGCAATATTGGCAAAACATCTTCTCTAACACCTTTAATGGGCACGCCGGGTTTTCAACCGGGGACGATGGATTCAGGATTCAAACATTGGGCAGCTAGGGGTGTGTTTTGCATGGGCAATTTATTTGAGGGAGACACAATGATGCCTTTTGGTCAGTTAGCTCGTATATCCACACTATCTAGCGGGGACCTCTTTCATTTTTTTTTCCAAAGTTAGAGATTTTATTTTTAAAATAAAAATTACACTTTTGAGTGATCCTTAAAAATCCAACAGAGAGAGGAGGGCGTTCAATGCTAACAGTTCATTTTCTGTCAGCCCTCTATATCATCAACTGGGGAGGGGGGAGGGGGGTGTCCCCTCAGGTGAGTTATTCCACTTTCCACTGATTGCAGATTGTCCCTTTTGTTCATTTCCCAACCCTTTCACTTAAAATCTATTACATCTCCAACTTTTGCTAGTTCAAAGTTCATCAACCTGAAATGCTAGCTCTGTTTTTCCCCTATCCACAAAACCTTCAATGCTGGCAGATTATTTTCAGTATTAGCAGTTATTTCTGATAAAATCAGGATGGACCTGGTGGCAGCAAACATGTCTCCACCAACCATGCACTATGCCCCTTTGAATAGTTACCTCAATCAATCATTCTCAACTTGAGAAAAAACCTGCTCTTCCCAACAAAAACATTGTTTGGAGTAGGAAGAATATTCCCCCTCAAAAGTGACGGGAATCATTGGCTTGACACAGCAAAGCTAAATTCCAGCATGGCCTTCAAGTGGAGGAAGAACAAAAACAAAGTGAAAAATTTCAAATGAGGCATATTAAAAACACTATTTGAGGCATTATAACTCCTGCTGTGTACAGGAATCTCGACAGGTCAAACCAGTGTGTACATTTAAAAAAACTCACTGCGAGCCATGATGGTCCAATACCCTCAATGTCACAAATCATCCATCATAACCTTAAAACAGTTCCTACTATAAATAAATGCAAAGTATTACATACACTGGGAGACCTGAAATAAAAACAGAAAATGCAGGAGAAACTCAGCAAGTCTGGCAGCAGTCAGGAGAGAGAAAAAGAGCGCGCGCAAGACAAAAGAGCGTGAAAAAAAGGAGAAGACAGAAAAAAAGAGAAAAAGGAGAGAGGAGGGAGAGGAGAGAGGAGGAAAAAGGAGGGAGAGGAGAGAGGAGGAAAAAGGAGGGAGAGGAGAGAGGAGGAAAAAGGAGGGAGAGGAGAGAGGAGGAAAAAGGAGGGAGAGGAGAGAGGAGGAAAAAGGAGGGAGAGGAGAGAGGAGGAAAAAGGAGGGAGAGGAGAGAGGAGGAAAAAGGAGGGAGAGGAGAGAGGAGGAAAAAGGAGGGAGAGGAGAGAGGAGGAAAAAGGAGGGAGAGGAGAGAGGAGGAAAAAGGAGGGAGAGGAGAGAGGAGGAAAAAGGAGGGAGAGGAGAGAGGAGGAAAAAGGAGGGAGAGGAGAGAGGAGGAAAAAGGAGGGAGAGGAGAGAGGAGGAAAAAGGAGGGAGAGGAGAGAGGAGGAAAAAGGAGGGAGAGGAGAGAGGAGGAAAAAGGAGGGAGAGGAGAGAGGAGGAAAAAGGAGGGAGAGGAGAGAGGAGGAAAAAGGAGGGAGAGGAGAGAGGAGGAAAAAGGAGGGAGAGGAGAGAGGAGGAAAAAGGAGGGAGAGGAGAGAGGAGGAAAAAGGAGGGAGAGGAGAGAGGAGGAAAAAGGAGGGAGTAGAAT
>NC_057714.1:5429028-5455710 GCF_004010195.1 Chiloscyllium plagiosum | reverse complement strand
AAGAAAGAGAGAGAGAGAGAGAGAGAGAGAGAGAGAGAGAGAAAGAGAGAGAAAAAAAAAGAGAAAAAAAAGAGGAGAGAGAGAAAGGAGAGAGAAAATAAATAAACGAACAGGGAGTCGGGAAAACAAGAAACAAATGTGAAGTCTGTCTTTAAAAAAAAAGGTGCAAAATGTCAGAAGCTAATTTTAAAAAAAAAGGAAAATTACTCCAGTGGATGCTATTGCAGTGAACAGGGTCATTTGTCAAATTCACATCTGCTGTCAAATTCAAGATACAACAGATAGGGTAGTAACTGCCTGGTTAAAAAAAATTACCAGCTTCATGCTTATGTGATGACAATATACTGGCTATAACCTCAATTAGCTGTTGAAGGTAACAGCTGTTTACACCAAACTGCCTGCATTATTTTGGAAAATAAATGGTTTGTTCACTTATGCCTACTGTTTTGTGCCAATTTTAAATCACGCCTTGCATTGTGACCTTAAAATTGTAGGGTTATTAATTGATGATATTAATGAAGTCCAAATACCCCATATGGCAAATCAAACAGATGTGAGGAAGAAGGAAAAAAATGAGCTCCCTACATTCAAGAACTCAAACAAAACTGACCTTTGGCTTAGGGACAAGTTAAAAGAAGTGGATCTGGTTGAATAAGAACAATGCTGTGTCTAATTCTCAACAAAGCCACTCATGCAAAGTATACAAAGTTAAAAATCAGAGCTGAAAATGTGTTGCTGGAAAAGCGCAGGTCAGGCAGCATCCAGGGAACAGGAGAATCGACATTTCGGGCATAAGCCCTTCTCCATTCCTGAAGAAGGGCTTATGCCCGAAACGTCGATTCTCCTGTTCCCTGGATGCTGCCTGACCTGCTGTGCTTTTCCAGCAACACATTTTCAGCTCTGATCTCCAGCATCTGCAGACCTCACTTTCTCCTCAAAGTTAAAAATCACACAACACCAGGTTATAGTCCAACTATAACCTGTTGGATATAATCTCGTGTTGTGTGATTTTTAACTTTGTACACCCAAGTCCAACACCGACATCTCCAAATCATGTGAAGTGTATCACACTGAAAAGATACACATTTGACGGTCTTTATAAGAGAGAGAAGCATACAGTACAAGAGCCAAGGAGTTTTTGCAGAATCCACAGAATAGCTTACCTGTAACTATGGCTTCTTACTGTGCACACAAGGGGATGCAAACATTTCTACAGATTTCAGAAAAGGCTTATCAGAATACCTCCAGAAGTGAAGGACGACAGAGAAGCAGGGCTTGTTCTCCGTCAAGCCAGGATACTCAAGGGCATTTGATGGAGATGTATAAAATTATGGAAGGTTAGGTTGAATAAATAAAAACTGTTTCTGATGGCTGAACGAACATAAAAATCAGACGGCGCAGATTTAACAATGGCAAAAACAAGTACCATGACAAGAAACATTTACACAAAATTAGAACTCTGTGGGAAGCTAGGGCAGTGATTGCTGGGCCTCTTGCTCAGATATTTGTACCATTGATAGTCATAGGTGAGGTGCCAGAAGACTGGAGGTTGGCAAACGTGGTGCCACTGTTTAAGAAATGTGGAAAGGCCAAGCCAGGGAACTATAGACCAAAACTCTTGATTCCCATAGTAAAACAAGAATCTTTCAGCTTTAAATATACCCAAGGAGTCTATCTTCACAGCTCTCTGCGGCAAGGGGTTGCAAACAGACAAGTCTCAGAGAGAAGAAATTCCTCATTTCAGTCTCAAATTGAGCCCTTTGTTTTGAGATTATGCCCTCGGTCCTGGACTCTCCCATGAGGTGGGGGAAGCATCCTCTCAGCAATGACCCTACCAAGTCCTTTAAGAATCCTATTTGTTTCAACGAGATCACACCTCAATCTTCTAAATTTCAATCAGTAGAGTCTCAACCTGTTTAGCCTTTGCGCGTCACACAGTCCCTCCATACTGGGGATCATCCGAGTGCACATTTTCTGAACTACTCCCAATGAAATGATATGTTTTCTTAAGCATACCAAAACTGCTAACAGTACTCCAGATGCGGGTTCACCAGCACCTTATACAGTTGCATTATGACCTCCCTGTTTCAGCCTCTTTGTTGTGGAAACAAATTTAAATTAGGTGCTCAAAAGGAAATTGGATAACTGTTGGGGAGGAAACAAAAAAGAAAAGGAATGGAACTAGCGGGGGGGGGGGGGGGAAGGAGAACAAGTGTGGAGTGGTGATAAAGTTATTTGCACTAGAGAGAATTGACAGATTTTATTGATTAAAAAATGCCTCCTGTGCCAGTTTTATATTCCACAAGGCTAGAAATGCATCCTGAAAGCACGTTATACAAGCTGCTAAGGGAGAAGTGCAGTAAGATGTGGAGCCTGAAAACAGAAGCAACACCAGAGTCTATGGCCTCTGTTTCTGGCCCTGCTTTGATAAAAACCGATGCTCACTCAAGGGCAGGGAATAGGGTGGGTGCAATGTCTGCAAATTAGAACAGTGGCTCAGATTTCAAATCTAGGAGAGGTAAAACTAAATCTAGTGCAGAAGTTAAAAATGATGCAATTTCATTTACACGTGAAACTTTAAACTCTGTGGAATCCAGAATAAATCAGAAGTTGACAACAAGTTAAAAAAACAACACATTAGTCATGGGTTTCTTTAATCTTCATGTAGATTGGGAGAATACAATTTGCAGATTAAGCCATGACATGGAATTCATGGGCTGTATACAGTGGTTGTTTTCTAGAACAACTTTCAACTCCAGATCAAACTGGCTTCACAGAATCCCTACAGTGAGGAATAGGCCGTTCGGCCCATCAAGGCCACAATGGCTCTCTGAAGAGCATCCCACTCCCCATCCCTGTAAGCCTGCATTTCCCAAGGCCAATCCACCTAAACTGCAACATCTTTGGAATGTGGGGGAAACCTGAGCACCTGGGAGGAAACCCAGGGACACAGGAAGAATGGGCAAACTCCACACAGTCGCCCAAGGGCAGAGAGGCCGAGTGAGGTTTGCACTCGCTGCAAGTTCAGAAGAATGAGTGGGAACCTTACTGAAGCATAAAAAAAATTCCAAACGAGACTTGATAGATGCTGAGAGATATTTTCCCTTGCGTTCTGATCTTGGACTTTCTTACATCGTTTCAGATGGATCTCCCAATTCAGACAGGTGAAAAAGATATTTCTTCTGAGAAGGCAATGAATCTGTGAATATTTTACTGCAAATGGGGTATAGGCTGGATTGCTAAATAGGTACAAGGTTGAGATAGACAGATTTTGAATCCATAGGAGAAGAGAATCGCGGGATTAAGGCAGTAAATTGGAGTTGAGGATTACCGCGTCAGCAAGGATTTAACTGAAATGGCAAAGTTGACCACTCCTGTTCCTCAGTCTTATGTCTAACTTCTGATATTCTGGAAAACAAGCTTCAGGACTCCTCACAAAATACATTCAAATTTGTACCTTCAACCTCTTTCAGGTTTTTGTGTCCTCTCAATTCAATTGAGAATGGCAGATTCAGATAACATTTCAAAGGTTCAAAACCCACATGGCCAATCGTTTTCACATTATAGGCCAACTATCAGGGCCGTTGGAATTGTCAGTACACTTGAAAGTTTTGCCAGTTTTTTGACTTTGCAAGTATGGGCTTACAATATCTCATTTGTCACAACTTTAATACCTTGAGCCTGCAGAGTGTGAATTAACAGTTTGCAAAATGATATTGCACTCCAAAACTAAAATGGCACTCCTTTCTATCAATAGCTATATATTCACAGAACTACACGCCAGTGACAGTGACTCACTACCACTCACAAGATCTCTTCAATATTGAGTCATTCAGATCCCCTTTTGAACACCTCTTGTGTGCTGAAACATGGTTTGAAAATCTTGGGAAGAATTATACCAAAAATGCCCTTCGAAATAAACAGGACAGATTTTAAGAAACGATTCTACTGGAAACATTTCCTACTGTAACACCTTCATTAGCAATTATACAATGCAACCCCATCAGAGACGATAAAATACTTACAGATGAGGACAGAAACTTAAATCAATCTTAATTTTTTTTAAGCTAGAAGAATTTACACTATCCACTGCCCAAAATCTGCATCGTGTTGACCACGCTCATGAAAAGTCACCCAGCCTTAAACAGTAGTCTTTTATTGTTTTAAAGACGTGTCATTTGGAAAGAACGAGTTCTTTATCTAAAACAAAAGGTACAGAGTAATTTTGTTTTATTGATGTTTTAGACAGAGGTAAAATCACTCTGGACATTTGCTTTGGTTAAAACTGAAACACTTCTGCATGCTCCTCTTCCTATTTGTTCCACTGGAGTCAATGCATTCCCATCAATACCCATTTCCTGTGACAGAGAAAAAAAGTTAAGTCAGAGCTTCCTCCAAAAAAAAAAAATCACAGAAGCTAACACCAACTATTGTTTGCAGGATCCACAAGAAACCCTTTTCCTTTGCCATTTTTGTAAACGGCATGCCATCAGAACTAATTGCCCAGACTGAAATTAGACTTTCAGAAAGCTCCCGAAGGGCTCACGTTCAAAACACCGACTCTCCTGCTCCTCAGATGCTGCTTGACCTGCTGTGCTTTTCTAGTGCTACATTTTTCAACTCTGACTCTCCAACATCTACAGTCCTCACTTTCTCCTCCTTCCAGAAAGCTTTGACATCCTAGTTGATCCACAGTTAGCATTATCTTTTTCTCCTACCCTGCCCCCTGTAAAAACACCATCCCATATTCCCAATTCCTTCGCCTTCACCGCATCTGCTCCCAGGAGGACCAATTCCAATACTGAACAACCCAGATGGCCTCCTTCTTCAAAGACCGCAATTTCCCCTCAGACATGGTTGACGATACTCTCCACCGCATCTCCTACACTTCCCGCTTCTCAGCCCTTGAACCCACCCCTCCAATCGCCTCCCCGCTTCTATCAGCGTTCCGGAAAGACCACTCCCTCCCCCCCCCACCACAACCCAACCTCCACTCCCGGCATTTTCCCCTGCAACCGCAAGAAATGCAAAATTTGCGCCCACACCTCCCCCCTTACTTCCCTCCAAGGCCCCAAGGGATCCTTCAATATCCATCAGAAATTCACCTGCACCTCCACACACATCATTTACTGCATCTGCTGCACCTGATGTGGCCTCCTATACATTGGGGAGACAGGCCGCCTACTTGCAGAACGTTTCAGAGAACACCTGTGGGACACCCGCACCAACCCCAACCGCCCCGTGGCTGAACACTTTAACTCCCCCTCCCACTCTGCCAAGGACATGCAGGTCCTTGGCCTCCTCCATCGCCAGATCATGGCAAGACAACACCTGGAGGAAGAGCACCTCATCTTCCACCTAGGAACCCTCCAATCACAAGGGATGAATGCAGATTTCTCCAGCTTTCTCATTTCCCCTCCCCCCAACTTTTCTCAGTCCCAACCGTCAGACTCAGCACCACCTTCTTGACCTGCAATCTTCTGCCAGACCTCTCTGCCCCCACTCCCTCTCCGGCCTATCACCCTCACCTTAACCTCCTTCCACCTATCGTATTCCCAGCGGCCCTCCCCCAAGTCCCTCCTCCCTACCTTTTATCTTAGTCTGCTTGGCACACTCTCCTCATTCCTAAAGAAGGGCTTATGCCCGAAATGTCGATTCTCCTGTTCCTTTGATGCTGTCTGACCTGCTGCGCTTTTCCAGCAACACATTTTTAAGCTATTATCTTTTTCATTCCTAAGATGTACCACTTCCACATCAACCATTTCTAAACTAATCAGATTTCTAACCTCCATTTCTCCAACTTGTCCAAAACTCTGACTTGGAAAGCCTCCTACATTCAGATCTGGCAGCAATTAACACCATAGATATTAATTGACTGAAATTAAAATGTTACAATAAAGTTTTAAAATTCAACATTTCCAATTTGCTGTGCTGGGCAGTGAAGTGGAGAGGAGAATAGGCCACAGCTCTCAAGGATATTTAATGCTTCCTTCTATCTGAATAAAAGTTTCATAATTACAGCCAACCTTAGGTGTTCTTGGGCAAAGATATAGCCAAGTGTTCTTGTCACTGGACAGGTGCTGGAGAAAAGTGGAGTCTGCTCAGCAGCCAAACTCAAAACAGAAGGTCTATTTGACAGCATGTCAAAAAGAAGGTCAGTACCATCAACAGCAACAATATAAAAAGAGAAGTTGCTATGGTGGTATCAACAGGTGGAGAGTTCACACAGTGTGCAGCAAGAAATCCACTATTCATTTCAAAGAATACACCACTGAAGTCTGAGCTCATTTCACCAGGTGGCCTCAGACATTTGGAGCATCTGAGAAGACCTAACACATGCTGGCCAAATACTTCTAGTGACTGAAATTCATTACACCCTTAAAACGTTTAGAATCTGCATCATTCAAGGATGTTATCGGAGACAAAGGGGGTTCTTGCTGTTCACTGAAACAGGCATATAACTCATTGTTTGCAGGGCTGTGGGTTGAGAGAGAATCGCTGGAGTGAGTGAATATTTAAGTCACCTCACTAACTGGTTTCCCACGGGAGCAGTAATTCAGAAACCCAGGTAGCATTCTGTGAACGTAGGTTTCGAATGCCACTAATGGCAGCTGGTGGAATTTGAATTCAGTAGCAGTCTGAAGTTTGAAGATCATGAGAACCATGAAAGCATTGTCAACGCTCATTAAATCTGATTCACTGATGTCCTTTTGTGAAGCAAAACTATGCTTACCTGGTCTGACCTACCTGTGGTGCCAGGCCCACAAATGAGGTGGACTCTTGACTACCCTTCGAAATGCCCTAGCAAGGTTGCTTCAACCACCAGAAATAGTCTGAAGACAAATGAAACCAGAAAGGACCACCTGACATTGATCTAGTCTTCTTTATTAACATCTGAGGGCTAGTACCAAACGTGAGACAACTCAAACGAATCAAACAGCCTGACAATCAGTCATTCTCAGGGAGAAAGTGGGAACTGGAGATCAGAGTTAAAAAAAAACTGTGGTGCTGGAAAAGCACATCAAGTCATGAAGCAGAGGAACAGGAGAAATCGCTGAAGATTGGTTTTTCCTGATGAAGAGCTCATGCTCGAAACGTCAACTCTCCTGCTCCTCGGATGCTGCCTGACTGGCTGAGCTTTTCCAGCACCACACTTTGACACTGAAAAATCACTTTCACACAATCAATCATTCTTTAGAAACAAACATTCTGCACAACACCACTGGGTGTGCACTGTACCACCAGTGATACAGTACTGGCAGCCTTCAATATGGACTCCAATCCCCATGAGGTCTCCTCACATCCTTAAAGGAAACCTAATTACTACATATTGTCCCCTTTTGGCTGGTGAATAATTATTCCATATTGAACACCATTTGGTGGAAACAGCGAGGGTGGAAAAGGTGTAGATTGTTCTCTGGGTGGGGACCTTCATTGTCCAGCCCTGAGCAGGTCAAGACTGAAAGGCCATAGGTACTAGATTGTGGAGTGGCATGGTGTCTCAGTGACTAGCACTGCTACCTCATAGCACCTGAGTCCCAAGTTCAATTCCAGCCTCGGGCAACTGTGTGGAGTTTGCATGTTCTCTGGGGGTTTCCTCCCACAGTCCAAAAGTTACAAGTTAGGTGGACTGATCATGCTAAATTGCCCATTGTGTAAAGGAATGTGCAGGACAAGGGTCTATCCATGGGAAATACAAAGATAGAGCAAGGAGGGGAGTGCTGGGTGGGCTGCCTGTTGGAGAGTTGGTGTGGATGCAGTGCGCTAATTGCCTGCTTCTCCAGTAAAGGGATTCCATGATTCTGACGCAGCAGGTGCTCAGAACACCAACAAAAGGAAAACATATTTGATCTCAGCCTCACCAATCTGCCTGCTGCAGATATCTCCATAAAAAGTATGAGTGACCACTTCACAGTCCTTGTGAAAATCAAGTCCAGTCTTCACCTTCAAAATAGCCTCCATGTTGTGTGATACACCATCCACCTCGCTAAATGGGACAGACCTCAATCAGATCTTACAACTCAGGTCTGAACAGCTACACTTACAGCAGCAGAGCTGTATTCAATCATAATCTGCAAACTCAACACCCAGCATATCCCCCACTATCACAACCAACCAAGCCAGGGAAACAACACTGGGTCATCCTGCACTCCTCTTTGACAAGCAAAGAGCATCACCAGCATCCTTAAAAATGAAATGTCAACAGGAACCAACAGTACAACTTGTAGGTTAAACAGCAGAAGCAGCAAATGATTGCCAATGCTAAGCGATTCCACATACCATAGATCAGATTGGTACTCTGCAGTCCTGAGCTAGATATTGCAAAGGTTGGGAGCTCTGAAAACATTCCAGCAATAGTACTGAATACTTGTGCTGCAGAATCTGCTGAGCTCTTCCAATAACCTACTGCAATGGCACAGTGGAAAACCTGCCCAAATATGACATTTACACACAAAAAAAAAGGACAAATCCAGCTAGCCAATTAGCACTTTATTATTCTTTTAACCATTAAAGTGATGGGATGCGTCAGTGTTACCAAGCAGCATGTGCTTAGCAATAACCTGCTCACTGACACTTCATCTGGGTTCCAACAGGGCCACTCAGTTTCTGAACTCATGACTGTTCTGTCTGAAGCATGGACAAAAATCTGTTAAATTTGAAAAGGAGAGAGTGAGTGCCCTTGATACCAAAGTCACATTTTATCAGGATTGGCATCAAGGAGCCCTGGCTAAATTAGAATTGATGCGAGTCAGGGGAAATTTCGCTGGCTGGAGTCACGCTCAGCACAAAAGAAGATGGGTGTGGCTGGAGGTCAGTCATCTCAACTCGAAGACACCTTTGCAAAAGCTCCTCACAGTAGTGTGCTAGACCCAACCATCTTCACCTGCTTCAATGACTTTCTGTCCATCATAAAATAGTTGAGAGAGAGAGGATATTCACAAAATGATTGCGCAATATTCAGCACAGTTTGCAACTCCTCAGATAGTGAAGCTGTCCATGGCTAAATGCAGCAAGACTTGGACAATATTCATATTTGGGCAGATGTGTGATGCAAGTATCACTTGCCATTTAAGCAATGACCATCTCTGATAAGAGACAGACATTCCAACCATCATTCCATAGTCATTCCATTGAGTGTCATCAGCAAATCCCCACTATCAATATCCTGAAAGTTGTGATTGATTAGAAACTGAACTGTACTGACCATTCCAATATTGTGGCTACAAGAGCAGGTCAGAGATTAGAAATCCTTATTAGCAGCTAACCTCTTGAGTCCTCAAATCCTGTCCACCGTCTGTGAAGCACAACTTTGGACTATGGTAGGATACTTCCCAGTCACCTGAATGACCTCAAGTACTGAGCAAGTAAAGGCTGGGTATGGCTGAAATTAGAGTGGCTGAGAGGAGTGTTGTAATGGAATACATTTGGCACAATGAAATTAAGTGGCGATACCCCACTGGAAATGAATCAGCAAGTATATACCCACCTTCCTAGCCTAGTTATTTCATGTTAGTAAAGTTATTTTCTGTTCTACATCTAAGAATGGGTACAATTCTCCTGCTGCTCACTTCCTCAGCTTCCTTCAAATGACATTTTCTTGGCAAAAGCTGTAACTTTCTTCCCATTATAAATCAAGTCCTGCCTATTGCCAACAGCAACTTCAGAGATTCATCATTGAATCTGGATGCTGCCTTTGTCTGTTCTCAATGCATCTGTTCCAAACACCTACCAACTCTTCAAAGTTCATTTTTATCCTGATGCTTTACTTCAAATTAAAAAAAAAGATGTCATGCAGGAGTTTATCTCAGCCATTGCACAACTTGGGGACACAAACCCAGAAGTCAACATTTTTTACTTTAACTTCAAGCTGATGAATTGACTTGACTAAGTTTGTGCACGCAATTACATCCCACACTTAAGTCACGCTCAAAATAATGTTAGTGTTTTTGACTCTCAAGAATCTTGAGTAATTATCCACAAACCCCTCAATGGTTTCAACTCCCACACCTCCATGATGTTCTGAATCCTTCCAAAAAAACCAATCCTTCCACTTCACCTTCTGTGCATTTTTCTCCTTCCATTACTGGCAGAGTCTTTAGCTGACTCATACTCACAGAAAGCATCTATATGAAGTATTTCCTATTAAGTGAGAGACTTATTTCACAGCTCACTAACTCAATTATTGCACCATGGAGCAGTCTAGCTCTTCCCCAACACCCATTGAAATGCTTTCACTTCAGTACTTGGAGCAAGTTATCATGTCCACAGTTTTTAGAAGTACATCACGGCATGTGTATAAATACAATCACTAAGGAGCAGCAAGGAATAGGGTCCACCGATACTCATTCTTCCTTTGACCACATACTGTATATTGAAGCTAGTTACAGTGTCTTACTGCCTTTCTGCCACAATAACCTGCCTCAGCGCAGGCCAAAAGGGGCAGCATGGTGGCTCAATGTTAGCACTGTTGCCTCACAGAGCCAGGGACTTGGGTGCAATTCCAACCTTGGGTGACTGTGTGGAGTTTGCACATTCTCCCCTTGTCTGCTTGGGTTTCCTCCAGGTTCTCCTGTTTCCTGCCACAATCCAAAAATGTGTAGGTTAAGTGAATTGGACATGCTAAATTGCCCATAGTGTTCAGGGGTGTGTAGGTTAGGTGCATTAGTCAGGGGAAATATATAGTAATAGGTTAGGGGAATGGGTCTGGATGGGATGCTCTTCAGAGGGTCAATGTGGACATGTTGGGCCAAAGGGGCTGTTTCCACACTTCGGGATTCTATGATTCTAAGATTAAACCTGGACTGGTATAAGTCAGTTTCATATTGGCTTGTACATGAGACACCTTGGGGAGCAAAGCAAGATATTCTGAAATAAATTATAGTAAATGTTTAGAAAATAGCTTATTTTGTCAAATTCAACTGAGTAAATTGACTGAATGGTATTTCTAAGAACTGACTAGAAACAATTAAAATGCAACAGATATTTGAAAGTGTTTTACAGCACTGACATAATGTGCTAGCAAACTCACTGACTCATGTGTTTCATTCCCCTAAGCCTCATATCATTAAAGTGGTCTCTTCTACATTATATTGATAGTACACTCAAAAACTAGATAATATATTAAAATTGCTGCATATATTGCAGGCGCTGCATTTGACCCAAGCAATGATAAAGACCACTATATCCAGGGCTCCTATATTGCTCTGCAAGTTATACAACCATAAATTACCCCAGACTGTCACCAAAGTTATAATTTTGTGAGAAAAAGAATCTTAACCATTCAAAATGGATACAGCTACTCACTCTGTCCCATGTTGCAACTTTTTCACGCAGAGAGTGGTACATGTATGGAATGAGCTGCCAGAGGATGTGGTGGAGGCTGGTACAATTGCAACATTTAAGAGGCATTTGGATGGGTATATGAATAGGAAGGGTTTGGAGGGATATGGGCCGGGCTCTGGCAGATGGGACTAGATTGGGTTGGGATATCTGGTCGGCACGGACAGGTTGGACCAAAAGGTCTGTTTCCATGCTGTACATCTCTATGAGTCTAATCTCCTGGTAGTCCTGAAAATCTCTTCTCATACCCATCCAATTCCCTTTTGACAGCCACAGTTAAATGAGTCTTTATCACACTCCCAACAATGCATTTAAGAAACTAACCACTTACTGTACAAAACTGTCTTTACAACATGTTGCTTTTTATCCCACTCACATTAAGTATCTGGCTCTGTTTCTTTCTTCCAATGAGAAGAGTTTCTCCTCATTTACCCTCATGATTTATGATCATCTCTTCTCCAAGGACAACAGCCTCATTTCTCCAACCTATTCATGCAACTAAAGTCTCTCATCCCTGCGAGATTCTTATGAAACTACTTCACAAAATTTCTTTGCATTCTTCATGAAATATTGTGCCCAGACTGGACAAGATGCCAGATAATGTCAAACCGGTGGCTTATACCTTATATACAAGGCATGCAACTGAAACTTGTATTGACTTTGTAAAATGCTACGTATATCAATTGTCTGCTCATAAATCTTATATTAAAGGCATTTGCACAGAGTAATGAAACTTCTGTACCAAAACCTCTACTGTACTTTCAAAGCCCAGCACATTACTGACTTTAAGAGCAAACACTTAAAAGAAAGCACTTGAATGTTGTACAGTCCAACCTCCCAAGATGGCCCCCCAAAAGCTTATTGAATACGCTGGAGCGCAGCATTATTGGCACATGAAGTTATTCCTTGGAAGAGAATCTACAGAATAAAAATATATCTTGCAAAGATACTCACCATTTAAAAAAGTGTTATCCCACAAATACTATGAACAACAATAATGCTAACTTGAATGCTTTACAGCATTGGTTTCTAAATTATCATCTTCACAGCATTCAAGTAGGTCTCCACAATCAGATTCACACACTTTTCTGAAATTTTTAAAATATTTCTATTGCCAAAATAAAATTTCTTCCCTGATAAATTCTCAGTTTTTCTGAAGTTAGGAAGGGAAACCCACAGGAATACATTAATAGCCACAGCAAGTTTGAGAATCATCAATTTACATTCAATTAATTAAAAGAACACAGCTGCCTGCAGTGACCTCCTGCTTGCATTGCAACATTTCAGCTGTGAAACGCAGAGCTCACTCTGCTCTACACTTTAGAGAATTAAGGACCGATATCATTCCATTTATTCAGTTGCTATGAGATAAGTTAATCATACATCATAGCCAGGTGGTTGTATGATGTAACAGCCTTGCCTCAAATAATACACCAAATTTCCATGATCAACCGTCTCTTCATTGCTATCAATTTCGTCCCCTTTCTGCAAAACGAAACGTCTGCAACACAAATTCCCAGCTCGGCGAACAGAACCACTACAACGAGCACCCGAGCTACAAATCTTCTCACAGACTTTGAATTTTGTACATAATCAAGTTATCGGATTGAGTGTAGTTTACAGAAGAAAATGAAAATTAATGGGGGGAGGGAAGAGGACAAAGAGGACAGAAATTTAAATACAAATAATCCAATTGTTTTCACTAAAAAGGGGGTGTTGCAGAAAATGAAATACTTAAATATGGAAATGCAAATAAAGAGTGGAGATAGGAAGAGGAAAAACAAACACTTTTAGGAGAGGAGAGAAGAGGGAGGTTGGCAGTAATAAGTCTTAAGGAAGAAACAAGGATGAGTGGTGGAGGGGACGGAGAGGTAGAGAGAAGGGGTCGGGAGATGCGCCCTGAGGTTGCCTGGAGCGGGTGGAGAGTGGGCACCTGTGGGCTGATCGGAACGGGGCTGGGAGCAAGGTCAGACTGACCCCGCCCGCCGCTCTCACAACAAGCTGCTGGCTGGCGGTCGGTACACAACATCTCTCTCTCCCTTCTCCAGCAGCCTGTGGCAGGACCCACCCAAACTCGGGGATGCAGCAAGAGACAGCGAAAGCTGCTGGTGTGTAAACCCTGCCCGCTTGCTCGCTGGCCAAAGACAAACCTGACTCTGGCATGGCGACAGTCTCCCATCTCCATCCCCATCCCTCACCATCCGAGGCTGGTGTCGGAGGAGAGACTGTCCAGCTCCACCCTGCACTTAGCCAACGCAAGCTGCATTCGCTGTGCTCCGGGAAAGGGGACGGAATGAGCTCTCTGTGTGTGTGTGTGTGTGTCTGCCTGCCCCTTACCTGAGCTCCGAGCGGTCTCTACAGCTCCTGGTCATATAACCGCAGCATCCGGGCGCGGACCAGACAATGCAACACGGGCAGAGCCGCAGAAACGGTGCTCTGTCTATTCACAAGTTGTCCCCCTTCAACATAGCGGTGCACCCCCTCCCTCATTCAAAAAGTAACCCAGTCGCCGTTCAAGGGGAGGTGCTCCCCACGCCGGAACGTTGCTGATCCCATCAAACAGGCAGCAACTTACTCCTCGCTCTGCAGCGCCGTCTGCTGAACCTGCCCGTCTGGAAATAAAGGACTGCCTGCTAAATGTCACTCCACGGTTGAATAGAATCCCCACCGTTTAATAAAGGAGAGGGCAGGGGGAATGACAGACCAACTAATCTGTAGTTGGGAAAAAATGCGAGAGTCCGTTATAAAATGTAATGGGAGAGCGCTTGAGGGGGAAAAAAGTGACACGATTGGATAGTCAGCATGGATTTACAAAAAGGAAATCATACTTGAAACCTACTGGACTTTTCCAAAGGTGTAATTTGATAAGGGGGATCCTGTCGATGTGGTCGACTTGGACTTTCAGAAAGCGTTCGCTAAGGTCCCACATAAGAGATTAGCATGTAAAATTGAAATTCGTGGGACAGGGGTAATGCACTGCCATCGACAGAGAACTGGCTGGCAGACAGGAAACAGAGTAGGAATAAATGGGTCGCTTTCTGAATGTTAGACAGTGACCTGCAGGATACCATAGGGATCAGCGTTTGTACCCCAACTATTCATGACGTGTATTCATGATTTAAATGATGGGACTAAGTATAATATCTCTACGTTTGCAAAGCTGGGTGGGAGGCTGAGCTGTGAGGAGGATGTAGAATTTGTGTTACTTGGATAAGTTGAGAGGCAGATGAAGTACAATATGGATAAATATGAGCTTATCCACATTGGTAGTAAAAACAGGAAGATGGATTATTAACTGAAAAGCAATTGATTGGGAAAGGGGAATGATTGGCAGTGAGACCTGGGTGTCCTTGTACACCAATCACTGAAAGTAAACAGAATCAAAGAGTGTGGTGCTGGAAAAGCACAGCCAGTCAGGCAGCATCCAAACAGCAGGAGAATCAAACAGGAAGGGGCGTGGGGTTGGGGGGGAGGTCGCTGAGAATGTGATAGGTAGATGGAGTTGGGGGTGAAGGTACCTGTCCATATTCCTTCCCACCTATCCGCTCCACCCTCCTTTCTGACCAATCACCTTCACCCGCCTATCACATTCCCAGCTACCTTACCCCCAACCCCACCCCCTCCCATTTAGCTGTCAGCCCCCTTGGGCCACAAACCTCATTCCTGATGAAGAGCTTATGCTCAAAAATGTCAATTTTGCTGCTCCTTAGATACTACCTGACCGACTGTGCTTTTCTAGCACCACACTCTACTGAAAGTAAACATGAAGGTGTAGCAGGCAGTAAAGAAGGTAAATGGTATGTTGACTTTCTTAGTGAAAGCACAGGAGCAGGGATACCTTGCTGCAACTGTTCAGAGCCTTGGTGAGACCACACTTGTAACATTGTGTGCAGTTCTGGTCTCCTTGTCTGAGGAAGGATGTTCTTGCTATGGAGGGAGTGCAACAAAGATTTATCAGACTGATGCCTCGGATGGGAAGAGAGACTGGATGGGTTAGGACTGTATATACTGGAGTTTAGAAGAGTGAGGTAGAATCTCATTGAAACCAAGAAATCTTTAACAGGACTGGATAGGGTAAATACAGGAAAAATGTTGCTGATGACTGGGGAGTCCAGAACAAGAGAAAGTGAGGGCTGCAGATGCTGGAGATCAGAGTCGAGCGTGTGGTGCTGGAAAAGCACAGCAGGTCAAGCAGCATCAGAGGAGCAGGAGAATCGATGTTTCGGGCATAAGCTTTTCATCAGGAAGTCAAAACCTCGGAGTTAAAAACAGATGCTCCTTATCTTAGTCCTAAGAGACATGCTGTTTATTTTTAAAGTATGTCCCCTGGTCCTTGACTGTCCAGGCAAGGACAGCGCCTTACCTGCATCTACCCTGTCTACCCATTTAAGTATTTTGTAGGTTTCACTGAGATCACTTGTCATTCTTTGAAACTCCAGAGAACGCAAGCCCAGTTTTCCCAATCACTCTTCATTACACAGTCCCGCCATATCTGGAACAAGTCTAGTGAATCTTCATTGCACTCACTATATGGCAAACCTTCAAAAGGTATTCCATCTTGCCATCTAGTAGAGGCAGGAGATCGCAACAGATGACTTTTTAAGAAAGACTCCATTGAATCTATGCTTAAGAGTTTTGCAAGGAACAGTATCATCAATAGGTTTTTACTCCAATTCGCAGACTCTCAGGCAGGGATGAATCTGTGTTTGATATCTGTACTGATGTGAAATGCTACTGGACTTGTTTCAACTTTTTTGAATGGGTGCTATTCATCTTCTGACTCTACTTCAGGCCAGCTCTCCTGGTTACTTGATGCAGTGGAGGGTGGGAGAAAAAAGTTTGAACATAGCTGTGTGGTTGTCTACTCTGTTTGCCTGTTTCTCTTCAGCCTTGTTTTTGTTTGGTCTGGAGGCACTGGAGAAGGAGTTTGTTTGAGGTCGCATCTATAACTTTTGGGTACCAGAAGGATTGAAGTTTTTAGTGTGTATGATTAAGAATAACATTTTGAGTTTTCTTTCTTTTTTTTAAACCTTTTTCTACTAATTGTTACCATTTCTTCCCTTCTGTAGTGCCTTCCAAACCAACAACTTCTACCATTTAGAAGACCAAGAATGGAAGGGGAGGCAGTGGTATCGTTCGACTAGTAATGTAGAACATCAGCTTAATGTTCCGGGAGATGTGGGTTCAAAACCCAGCAGGGCAGATGGGGATTTTTGAACTGAATGAAAAGATACCCCAATAGTGCCCATGTGGCGACTGTTGATTGCTCTAAGGATGGGCCCTTTAGGGAATGAGAGCTGACATACTTACCTGGTCTGGCCGACATATCTCTCTAGGTCCACAACAATGTGATTGACTCTTAATTCTGAATAATTGGGGATGGGCAATAAATGCTGACCTAGCAAGTGATTCCCATATCCCATGTTTGATTTTGAAAAAAAACTAGGAATACATTTCCACACCATTCCAGATCACATTCTGACTTTGTACTGTATTGCTATTGCTGCATTGCAGGTAGATCAAAAACCTGAAATTCAAGAAGCATTTTCCATAGAAAGTTAACATTAGGCAACGTCTATAAAAGAACTACAAAAAGTCACTTGACAAGATGAAATTTTCTTCAATTAACTAATAGGAATGCTGAAGCCCCTGTATTTAATCCTGACATGAACTCTGCACCTTATTCACTGTTTCCATGCCTCTGCTATAACCGTTTGAAGCTAAACTAGACTTTTCATAACCTTAGTGTTATACTTGACCTCAAGATGAACTGCCAAGCATATATTTATATCATCACAAAGACCATTTACTTTTTTTATACTGACATTGCCCATCTCCATTCTTGCCTCAGCTCTTCAATTACTGAAAGCCTCATCCAGGCCTTTTTAAATTTACACTTGCAACTCTGATATGCCTGGCCACTCTTCAATGTTGAATATACATCCTTGGTTAACAATGGTTAGCATTGATTCCTCACAGCACCAACGGCCTTGATTTGATTCCACTCTTGGGTGATTGTGTGGCATTTCCATGTTCACCCCACGTCTACATTGGTTTTCGCTCAGACCTGACAAGATTAATAAATTCCACAGAACTTTTCAGATAGGCTAAATGGATATGAAGAAATCAGATATGTTTCAGACTCAGATATATAAAAGTCATCCAGGGACAAATAATTCAAACTATATTGTAATCGTTTGGCGAAATTAATATAGATGCAATTTCTTTCATGTATATATTAAATCACAATCTGCCATGAATGATTAGTAGTCGTTTTGTAATTCATAGGATGTTCTTTGAATCATTTCAATAAGATTCTCATGAGTGAAGTTGCTGTCTATGAAAATATTAAGGCTATTTGCCCAAAACTAAACAATTATTCAGGCAATCCTCAGGGTTATAATATCTTACATACCGTGAACAGAATACTTCTTCTGTTCACTCTTTTAACTGAAATTCTCAATGCTATCTTTGGAAAGATGTTAATAATTATGCAAAGAGCAATTCTCTTCCTTTGAAAGTGCTTAATGCGTCATTGGTTGGAATTCAGGAGCAGGAGGAGGCTATTTAGCTCCACAATGGGCTCTGCCATTCTAGATCATAGCTATTATGTTACTTAACAACATGTTACCATACAATCTCCATAGCCTTTGATGTCATTAGTATCTAGAAAATATATTGATTTCTGAATTGAACATACCCTCAAGCACTGGTTTTCCATAATTTTGGGTGGAATATTCCACTATCTTCTCAGAGACGTCCCTCCTCACCTCGGTGCAAAATAGCTAGGTCCTTTTTATCTGAGAATGTAACTCCTTGTTCTAGAATTCCAACCCAAGTGAAATTTACTTTCTATATCTTCATAAATGGCCCTTTAAGAATTTTTAAAGTATCAATTAAATCACCTCTTGTTCTTCAAAACTCAAGGGAACCAAGGTCTACTCCTCAATCTCTCTACATATGAATGACCACAAACGCAAGAATTAGTCCACTGAACCTCCACTGCATCCCTTCAATTGCAAGTATATGCTTTGTTAGGTGTCAGAACCAAAATTTCACATAATTTTTCAGTTTCAACAATATTCCCTACTATTGGAGAAGCCCATTTTTATCCATCTACTTAAACAAATAAGAACAGATATGTGCTTTAGGACATCAAAACTTCACATTCTCTCACCATTTAAGAATATCTCTGCACCTCTACCCAGCAAAGTGAATAACCTCACACGTCTCCACATTGTATTATGTCTGCCGTGTTCTTGCCCTTTCATGCAGCCTATGTAGTGTTTGTTTTATTCATTCAGGGGATTTGGGCATCCCTGGCTGGGCTAGCATTTATTGCCCATTCCTAATTACCCTTGAGAAAACGACAGCGTACTGTCCTCTTGAACCACTCAAGTCCATTTGGTCTGGGCAGACCTACAATGCCATTAGTGGGGGAGAGTTCCAGGAACGGTGAGATATTTCCAAGTCAGAATGGTGAGTGAATTGGTGTGCAATTGGCAGATGATACTATTTGCATATATGTGTTTTTCATTGTCCTTCCAGATGGCTGTGGGCATGCATTTGAAGGATGCTCCCTAAGGAGCCTCTAAGAAGCAGTGTATGTTGTAGATGGTACACACTGCTGCTACAGAGTGTCTGTGGTGAAGGGACTAGTGGGTTGCTTTGTTCTGAATAGTGTCATGCTTTTTGAATGTTGTTGAAGCTGTACTCATCCAGGTAAGTGGGAAGTAATCCATCACACTCCTGACTTGTGTCTTGTTGATGGACACACTTTGGGGAGTCAAGAGGTGAGTTACTAGCTGCAGGATTCTGAAACTCTGACCTGCTCTTGTAGCTACAGTTTTGTTCATTGCTAGTCCAGTACAGTTTCTAATCAATAGTTACCACCAGGGTGTTGAGAGTAAGGGATTCACTAATGGTAATGCCACTGAATATTAAGAGACAATGGTTAGATTCTGTTTTATTGGAGTTGGTTATTGTCTGGCATTCTTTGTACCATCCACAGAATTTAGATTCCCACCTAGCTTTTTGTAATACACAAAAGTTCGTATTTAATTATCAGTCTAGTTGTTTTCAAACATTACCTTTGGTCCTCACATTTAAATCATTGGTATGATTGTGAAAACCTAAGGCCCGAACAGTCATCTGTACAGTTCCCCACTAGTTACAGATAACAAATGTGAGAGTGAACCATTTATTCCCATTCTCAGCTTTCTTTCTGTAAAACAATCTGTCATCTTTGCCAGTATATTGGCACTTATCCAGTAATCTCTAATTCTATTTACTAACCTCCTGTGTGAAACCTTATCAAAAGCACTCTGAAACTCCAAACATGTCATCCATTGGTCTGCCTTAACTACTCTGCTAGTAACATCTTTTAAAAACTCTAACAACTTTGTCAAACATGATTCCTTCTTCTGTCCAATCAGAGCATTATTTTTAAGTACCCCAGTTACATCTTTTATAATGTTTTAGTGATACTTAGTAGTTTTGTGGGAAATACTCAATTTTCTTTGTAAATATATTTATTAGCAAGTTTTTTTTAACTTTACAAACAGTATAAAATATCAGTATAATAAAAAGAAAAAAAAAACAAATTACAATACAACTACTGGCTACTAACTATTAACCTACCCTATACTACAAAACAAATCCTAACACTGCGCAAAGCAGCACTAAAAAAAAAGAAAGAAAAGCAAAAAAAAAACCAAAAAAACCCCACAAAATACAGAACAGCTATGCTCGGCGCAAAGCTCCCAAACAAAGGAACAGGAGCATTGTATTAACTCAGGAGACCCCCCTCCAGGGCCTAGGGCTTGACAAATCTAACCATCCTGGTTAAACAAACACCCTAGTTAAGATAACTGACAAATCCATATCCAAATACCTCAAGTAGGGCTGCCATGTCTTATAAAAATTGTCTGTTGTGTGATACACCATGTTTGTCAAAAAGTCCAAGGGAATGTGCTCCATAACTAATTTCTGCCATCCCAGCAAGCCTGGCGGGTTCTCAGACATGCAATTCATCAGAATATTCTTCCGTGCACAGTGTACAAGAATATTAAATAGTTTCTTCCTATGCCCGTTTAAAGATGGTAAATTCAGTAGACCTAAGAGGAGAGATATCAGGTCTACTTTGACTTCAGTCCTCAATACCCTCCCTATCTCTCCCGCCACAGTGCTCCAATAAACACGGAGCCTGTGGCATGTCCAGAAGCAATGGGTAAGAGTACCTACACTTATTATACATTTGGGGCACACTGAAGATGCCCCTTTTTTAAACTTCGCCCGACGGTCTGGTGCCAGATGAACCCTGTGCAGAACTTTTAACTGTGTAGTGCATGTCCTGTTACAGATTGTGATCTTTCGAGTATTCTCCCATATGTTCTCCCATGTTTCAGAAGAGATCTCCTCTTCCAGCTCTTGCTGCCAGACCTCACATAACCGGTTAATATCCTGCCAGGCCCTGCCACCCAGCAGGCGATAGAGGGCACTAACAGAAAGAGTGCTTGATGAACGTACCAACAACCTCTCTGTATCGGGCTTATAGGGCTTAGTGAGAAGCGTAGTCTTCTTCTGGATGAAATCCCGGACCTGAAAAAAATGGAAAATATCTCTGCTGGGGAAGCCATATTTGCAGCTCGGTTTTTAGATTTTAGAAACTCTACTGGACTAGCAATTGGCGGTTCAAAAGACATCATAACCTCCCCCTCAAACAAGTCTCCCAAACTAGAAACTCCTCTCTCTGCCCATAGTTTGAACTCTGAGTCCATCATCCCTGGTCCGAACCCTGGCATGCCAACTATAGGTTAAGTGGCGAAGTCTTGGATAAACAACCCTCACTCTGACGCATCTCCCTCCACGCCTTGACTGTATTAATGTCAATGGGGTTCCGGCAGTGGTCCATAACTGTCCTCATCTTATCCATAAACAACAATTAATAAGAGGGCACTTTGCCTCAATATCCAGCCATATTGAGTTTGGATCGTTACCTACCCAATCACAGACAAAGGACAGCAGGGAACTCAGTTGATACCTCCTGGTGTCTGGGAAATCAACTCCTCCCCCTCCTTGGGCAACTGCAATTTAGTAAGTTTGATGAGGGGCCACCCACGATGCCAGACAAAGGAACCAAATCACCCCATAAGCATCCGCAGCGTTGACCTGGGAAACATTATAGGGAGAAAGTGAGGTCTGCAGATGCCGGAGATCAGAGCTGAAAATGTGTTGCTGGAGAAGCGCAGCAGGTCAGGCAGCATCCAGGGAACAGGAGAATCGACTTTTCGGGCACAAGCCTGAAGAAGGGCTTATGCCCGAAACGTCGATTCTCCTGTTCCCTGGATGCTGCCTGACCTGCTGCGCTTCTCCAGCAACACATTTTCAGCAAACATTATAGGGAGCATATGCATGGGATAAAGCAAACGAGGCAGAACATTCATTTTAATGAGAAATATTTGGCCCAGCCATGAAATTGGAAGAGCCTCCCATCTCTGGAGATATCGCCTAATATTGTCAAGGGAGTGAGCAAAGTTAGTCCGAAATAACAGATCAAACTTGGGGGTAATAAAAATGCCTAGGTATCGGAACCGTGACCGTGACCACTTAAAAGGGAACTTAGGGCCACCTTCAACTTCTGGCACATCCCTCAGGTTCCCCAAAGGCATAGCCTCTGATTTTGCAAAGTTAATCTTATATCCTGAAATAGCCTCAAATGAATTGATACATTGTATCAAATGGGGTATGGAGGTCATCGGGTTTGATAAAATCAGAAGGACATCATCCGCATACAGTATAATCTTGTGTGCCCTCGATCCCACTTCCGGAGTGGTTATGTGGATGTTCTGATGAATGGCATCTGCCAGCGGCTCTATCACCAACGTAAACAACAACGGTGAGAGGGGGCAGCCTTGCCGACTACCCTAACAATCGTAAAATTCCCAGACTTCACCCCATTGGTGATGACCGCGGCCAGAGAGTGGCCTCGGCGGCTTTCAACTGCATCTCAGGTAGACACTGCTGTTCCTCCTTCTGTCTTTTCCGGCTAGCCAAATAGGAAATAGCTAATCCCCTAGTAAAGGCCGTAGCAGTCTCCCACAGCATAGACGGACTACTAGCCGTGCCTGAGTTGATAGTCAAGAATTCCTGAAACTCCTTCAAAATGTATTCCACAAATTTGGAATCCTTAAGGAGAAAAGGGTCCAGACTCCAGTGCCGCAAACCTAGCCCTTCACTCTTGGCCTTAACCTCCAAATATACTGCCGCGTGATCAGAGATAGCTATATTCCCAATTTTACAACCCATAATCAAATCCAGAAGGGCCAAGGGAGCCAGAAAGAGGTCAATCCTCGTGTGACATTTATGTGGGTTTGAAAAAAAGGTGAAGTCCCTGGCGGTAGGGTGAAGACATCCCCAAATATCCACCAGCCTCAACTCCTCGCATAAGTCAACTACCTGCTTGGCCTGCGAAGAAATAGTTGGGGGCCCACAAGGCATCCTGTCCACTGTCGGATCCAAAAGACAATTAAAATCCCTCCCTGCTATAATAATGTACTGTGTTCCAAAAGCACTCAACTTAGAGAAAGCACTAATCAAAAATTTGAGGGGATGCGCCGGAGGACAGTAGACGTTTAAAATGCCATATTCCTCCCCATGTATCAAGGCTTTAAATATCACAAACCATCCCTGCTCATCTTTCACCTCTCTAATAATGTGAACGGAAGATTTTTCTGGATAAGTACCACCGCTCCCCTACTTTTAGTAGTAAAGGATGAAAGAATACCCGGTCATAACTCCCCTGTTGTAATTTCAGGTATTTCCCATCATCAAATGGGTTTCCTGCAACAAAGTGATATCAACACTTTTTCTCTTAAGGCTAGAAAGCACTTTTTTCCCTTTAACAGGTGAATTACTTCCCTTAATGTTCCAGGTGCACCATTTAATAAGACACTTAGCCATAATCCCCTTTCAGAGACCCTTGAACCCCTCGGAGGGAGAACCCTGTTTACAAAGCGCCAAGCATAAGTAAATAAAGACTCAGAATCAAAAAACTATATATACAAAAACTACTCTATCTTAACAATAAACAACTATTACTACCAAAAAACTACAAAGGAAATATTCAATTTTATCTGATCTTATAAATAGAACGAGCTGCTTTAGAACCAGCTGTGCCTCTTTCCAAGTTGTTTCAGTATAACTTGGACTTGTATCTATCCGGCAATGTGGAAAATTGACCAGGTATGTCAGATAAATCTCTGGCACCTGATCAAGTGTATCCCAGGATGTTGTGGGAAGCGAGGAAAGAAATGGTAGGGCCGCCGACAGATATATTTGTGGCATCTACAGCCAGGGGTGAGGTACCAGAGGACTGGACAGTAGCAAATCTTGTGCCTTTATTTAAGAAAGGCTGTAAGGAGAAGTCTGGAAACTATAGACCGGTGAGTCTGACATCAGTGGTGGGTAAGTTGTTGGAGTAGATTCTGAGAGGTAGGATTTACATGCATTTGGAGAGGCAAGGACTAATTAAGTAGAGTCAGCATGGCCTTGTGCCTGGGAAATCGTGTCTCACAAACTTGATTGAGGTTGATTTGAGGACATGACCAAAAAGATAGATGAGAGCAGAGGGGTGGACATAGTCTACACAGATTTTAGTAAAGCCTTGAACAATGTTCCACATGGTAGATTGATTAGTAAAGTTAAATCATACGGGATTCAGGGTGAGCTTCCAATTGGATACAAAATTGGCTTGACTGTCGAAGACAGGAGGTAGTAATTGAGGGTGGTTTTTCGAATGGAAACCCTTTACCAGCAGTGTTCTGTACCGATCGGTGCTGGATCCACTATTGTTTTTCATTTATTCTATGAGAATTTAGGAAACATGGTTAGTAATTTTACAGATGACACCAAAATTGTTGGAATAATGGACAGTGAAGAATGTTATCTAAGATTTCAAAGGAATCATGATCAGTTGGGCCAATGTGCTGAGGAGTTTCAGGTTGAATTTATTTTGGATAAATGTGAGATATTATATTTTGGTAAGACAAACAAAGGCAAGACTTGTACAGTTAATGGTAAGGCCCTGGGAATGTGTCAAGCAGAGAGACCGGGATTCAGGTACACAGTTCTTTGAAAGTTGCGTCACAGGTAGACAGGGTGGTAAAGAATGCACACTTGCCTTCGTTGCTCAGACCATTGAGTATAAAAGCTCAGGAGCCTGTTGCTTATCTACTCGGTTTGCCTTTACTATTTTCTTTTCCTTTTTTTTGTTTTAAGGTTTTCAGTTAATATATATACAATAGATAAGTTCAAATTCATCTTACCTTCATTTTAAGGGCTTCTGCCATGAGCTTCTCCTGAGTGGCTGCTGCTTCTGACGGTCTTTCTCGGTGCGTTGGTCTCAGCCTGCGCTGCGGTCTCTGTTGGAACGGTTGTCCCCAGCTTGTGATCTTGACGGCCGCCCAGCTTCAATCTAAATCTTTGCTGAGTGCTTCTGTCTTGGTTTTCTGATTTCTCACCATTTTGTTTTGTCCATGGGTAGTGGCCCAGCGATCCGATGGCCCGGCATTTTTTTAACTGGTGTTCTTGGTGGCGGTGTTTCTTCGGAGGCTTTTGACCTGGTTAAATGGCATCTTAACATTTCGGTTTTTGTCCTGTCATGTCATGCTCATCATGGCTCTGCTTTCTTCGAGATCAAGAGCCTTTAAATGGACTTTGTTGAACTCTGTCTTGTATTTGCTTGACTTTGTGGCTTGTGATTTTATCATGACTTCTGTCATTATAGGCGCCATGGTAGGGCGACTTAGAACACATTTCATTGTATTTTTATTGTAAAAATACATATGACAATAAATTAATTCTAATTCTAATTAAATGGGAGAGGATGCAGAAAAGGTTGGCGGGTCTGAGTTATAAGGAGAGGTTGGATAGGCTGGGACCTTTCATCACTGGACCATAGGAGGTTGAGGGGTGACCTTGTTTATAAAATCATAAGGAGCATAGATCAGGTGAATAGCCAAGGTCTTTTCCCTAGGGGAGGGGAGTTCAAAACTAGAGGGCATAGGTTTAAGATGAGAGGAGAAAGATTCAAAAGGGACCTGAGGAGCAATGCTTTCACAGAGAGGGTGGTTCACATGTGGAGTGAACTGCCAGAGGAAGTGGTAGGTGCAGGTACAGTTACAACATTTAAAAGACATTTAGACAGGTACATGAATAGAAAAGATTTAGAGGAATATGGACCAAATGCAGGCAAATAGTTTAGTTTAGGAAACTCTGTTGGCATGGATGAGTTGGACCCAAGGGTTTATATCCGTCCTGTAAGACTCAATGTCTTTATGTTCTGTCCACTATAAGCAGGACCCATTCAACTGAATCAATTACTCATCTAGCGGTGTATTCTAGATCATTAGCAAAGCAACAGAAGTTTTCTGCTATCACACAACACTCACACAGAAATAACCTGCTCACTGACATTCAGTTTGGGTTTCACAAGGACCATTTAGTTCCTGATCTATTATAACCTTGGTGCAAAAATGGACAGGAGAGTACATCTCCAGAAATGAGGCCAAAACAACCGACCCTGACATGAAGGCAGCATTTGATTGAGTGTAATATCAAGGAGCCTCAGCAAAATTAATGTCAATGGGAATCAGAGAGAAACCTTTCCACTCATTGGCATGATACATGTTAGAAAAGAAAATAGTTGTGGTCGTTGGAGGTAAGTCACCTGGGACACAGGACATTTCTGCAAGAGTTCCTCAGGGTAGTGGCCTGAGCCTAACCATCTTCAGTTTCCTTGTCAATAATTGTCCCTGTGTCATGAGGTCAGAAATGGGGAGGTTTGCTAAAATGTTAAGTAAAATTTGCAGCTCATGAGATACTAAAGAATTTTATCTCCGTCCTCAGAAAGGCCAGAATAATATTTGAGATGATAGAACATAGAACATAGAACATAGAACAATACAGCACAGAACAGGCCCTTCGGCCCACGATGTTGTGCCGAACTTCTAACCTAGATTAAGTACCCATCCATGTACCTATCCAAATGCCGCTTAAAGGTCGCCAATGATTCCGACTCTACCACTCCCACGGGCAGCGCATTCCATGCCCCCACCACTCTCTGGGTAAAGAACCCACCCCTGACATCTCCCCTATACCTTCCACCCTTCACCTTAAATTTATGTCCCCTTGTAACACTCTGTTGTACCCGGGGAAAAAGTTTCTGACTGTATACTCTATCTATTCCTCTGATCATCTTATAAACCTCCATCAAGTCACCCCTCATCCTTCGCCGTTCCAACGAGAAAAGGCCGAGAACTCTCAAACTATCCTCGTACGACT
>NC_057714.1:5378283-5428036 GCF_004010195.1 Chiloscyllium plagiosum | reverse complement strand
CCCACGATTTTTCATGCCCTCTCTTAGCTCTCCTAATCCCTTTCTTCAGGTCCCTTCTGGCTATCCTGTATCCCTCCACTGCTCTGTCTGAACCTATTTCCTCAACCTTATGTAAGCCTCCTTCTTCCTCTTTACCAGACATTCAACCTCTCTCGTCAACCAAGGCTCCCTCACACGACCATTTCTTTCCTGCCTGATAGGTACATACATATCATGGACACGTCGTATCTGCTCTTTGAAAAAGTTCCACATTTCCCGCACATCCTTCCCTGACAGCCTATGCTCCCAACGTATGCTCCTCAAATCCTGCCTTACAGCATCGTAATTTCCCTTCCCCCAATTATAAAATCTACCTTGTTGTGCGCACCTATCTGTCTCCATAACCAAGGTGGAGGTGTTGGTGTTAGACTGATGTGGACAAAGCAAAAATTCACGTGACACCAGGTTATAGTCCAACAGATTTATATGAAACCGCAAGCTAGCTACCAGAGGAAGGAACAGGGCTCTGAAAGCTTAGAGCTTCAAATAAATGGTGTCGTGTGATTTTGGCTTTAAATAAGATTTAGTCTTGAGTTGATAAGTAACATTCGTACCAGATAATGATCATCCCCAGCATGAAATAATCTACTGACCATCTCTTGACATTCACTGCTATTACCATCACTGAGTCCTGCATTATTAACATCCTGGGGATTGTCAATGACCAGAAACTGAAGTGGACTGACAACATAATTATTGTAACTACAACAGAAGATCAGAGATAGGAGAACAAGTGACTCACTCCTGACTTCCCAAAGTCTGTCCACCACCTACAAGGCACAAGTCAAGAGTATGATGGCATACTGACCACTTACTTGGATGAATGCAGCTCCAACGACACTCAAAATGTTTGATACCATTCAAGATAAAGTAACTACTGTACTGGCATCCCATCTACCATCTTCATCAGTCAATTCCTGCACCCCAAGTGCATAGTGGCAGAAATGTGTGCCATATACAAGATATACTGCAGGAAGGTTCCTTTAAAAGCACATTCCAAAATGTCTACAACCTAGAAAACCAAAAGAGGTAAATGCAAGGGAACACCACCACTTACAAGTTCACCTTCATGCCACACACCATCTGACATGGAACTATATCACTGTTCCTTCCAATGTCACTGAGTCAAAATCCTGGAACTCCCATTTTAACAGCATTGTGGCTTCTTAACACCACATGGACTATGGCAGTTCAAGAAGGCAGCTCACCACCACCTACTTAAGGGCTTTTAGGGATGAGCCACAAGTGCTGGCCTACACAGTGATGCTCAGATCCTGTGAAAAAAACAAGTGACAAAAAAAACCTCTGGTCTAAATCAATGCTAGCATAGTAGAGGATATGAAAATGTTTCTACCATTAATATCAGTGATGCTATCTACTGCTAACATTTATCATGCACTACAAATACATTAGTAAATTGATCAAAAAAAATTCATGAGTGTGATATTTTTATGAGTGATCCTAATAAAATCATTCAAAAAAATTTACTTCCAGCAAAAATTAACTGAAGCCATTGCAGATATATTAAACGTAGAACGTAGAACAGTACAGCACAGAAATAGACCCTTCAGCCCACCATGTTGTGCTGAACATGATGTCAAATTATCTTATCCCTTCTGCCTGTTGTGATGCAGCTTTGACTGTGGATGTTGGGATCTACAGGAAAGCAACACGTATGGACCAAATATTGAGCTACAGAAACAATCATCCCAACATCCACAAATGAAGCTGCATTAAAGCATTATTTCAATGAGTCACCACACACTGCAGCACAGAGGAACTACGCAGAGCAGAGGAAAATCACCTATACAGTGTATTAAAAAAGAATGGGTACCCAATGAATGCAGTCCGCCAATTAATCAGCAGCAAACCCAAACAAGCAGACAAAATGTGTCCAGAAACCATAGCCACTCTCTCCTACATCAAAGACATCTCAGAAATGACTGCCAGACTACTCACAAACCCACCAATACACTAAAACAGCAGCTAATGAACTTGAAAGACCCGATACAGACAACGAGCAAAACTAATGTCATTTACAAAATACCGTGCAAGAACTGTAACAAACACTATATTGGACAAAAGGCAGAAAACTAACCACCAGGATACATGAACATCCACTGGCCACAAAACGACATGGCCCTCTCTCACTAATATCCTTACATACAGATAAGGAAGGACACCACTTCAACTGGGACAATACATCATTCCAGGACAAGCCAAACAGAGACACGCACAAGAATTCCTAGAAGCAAGGCATTCCAACCCGAACTCTATCAACAAACACATTGGCTTGGATCCCATTTACCACCCCCTGAGAAAAACAACAAGAAATAACATCACCATAGGAAATGACGTCACCACAGGAAATGACATCACCAACCCAAGGAAACCCAAACATATAAATAGAAAGCAGGAAACACCAGCAGTGCTTCCTCCAGAGGCTTACTGAAGATGTTACCTAGTATGGTGATGAAATGTCTGAAAATGAACCTTCCAGCTCAGTGAGCAAACCTACATCCACAATTAACCTATTTCTGTCCATGCCCTCCCTCCCCCTTATAATGTTCAGACTGCAATAATCTGTCATTCTGATTTAAAATGATAAATTCAGCTTTTTCGTTGGAGAATTGTTACATTTCTACTTCATTAGGGAAAAGCTCTTTTCTATTCACAGAATCCTGACAGTTTAGAAGTAGGAGAAAGTGAGGACTGCAGATGCTGGAGATCAGAGCTGAAAATGTGTTGCTGGAAAAGCGCAGCAGGTCAGGCAGCATCCAAGGAGCAGGAGAATCGACGTTTCGGGCATGAGCCCTTCTTCAGGAAATCTAGAAGTAGGCCATTTAGCCCACCAAACCCTCCCACCCTGACCCTACACATTTTCCGGTGGCTAATCCACTGACCTGCACAGCTTTGGACTGTGGAAGGAAACCCATAAAGACATGGGGAGAATGTACAAACTCCACACAGACAGTCAACCAAAGGTAGTATCAAACCTGGATCCCTGGCACTAAGAGATAGCAGCGCTAACCACTGAGCCACCGAACATTGCAACACCACCAAAGATTGATGACATCTTTGATGCAGACTGGTTCATTTTGATCCCTGGTTACTTGGTCAGTGATGCAGCCCAGGCAGAGGGATTCAGAAACATAGCTGGCTCCCCACAAAGTGCAGGATACCATCCATCTTGAACAGATGCCCTTAACTTAATGCTTTGCATTCTTGATTTAGACCACTCCACATGTAGAAACAATTTCTTTTCATCTTCACTTTCAATTTATTTCAAGCCTCTCCCCCCAAAACAATCAATCAAGTCACCCCTTAACCTTTCATAAAATAAGGAACACAAGTCTAATTTCTGGACCCCATCCTCACATTTTAACACCTGGATCCCTAAGGGGAGATACTGATGTAGTGGTATCATTGCTAGACTAATAATCCAGAGATTCAGGTAATGTTTAGGGAGCCCAGGCAGATGATGGAATTTGAATTCAATAATTATTAGTCAGATGCAGGTAAAAAAGAACTTACAATGTCCAAAGTTGCAAATTGAACTTGGACATCACAACGTTGCAGAGGTTGGCTGCAATGATTTTTCTTTCATAGAATCCCTACAGTGTGAAAACAGGCCATTTGACCCAACAAGTCCACACTAACCCTACAAAGGGTAACCCACCCAGACCCATTCCTGTACATTTACCCTGACTAATGCACCTAATCTACAAATCCCTGAACACTATGGGCAATTTAGGGAACGTTCAAATTCCACATAGACAGTCACCTGAGGCAGGAATCAAACCCGGGTCCTTAGCGCTGTGAGGCAGCTGTGCTAACCACTGAGCCACCATACCGATGTTGCAAAAGATCAGTGCTGGCCGAAGAGGAACTAATACTTGTGCAACTTCCAATGGTCCTGCATGAGCTATACATTGTATCTCCTCTACAATGTAAGTATAGTGCTGGTCTGTATTAAATCCAGTGAGAGATTGAGTGTTTGATGTGGGTCTGGAGTTCAATTGGTGTCAGGGGACTGTGGGCACTCCCTTCTCAATGACGTTGGGTGGTCACTTAGTGGGAAGGCACCTTCACCAAGTTACTGCACATTCTGAAGCTGAATGTGGATGGATGATAGCGACATGGTTTTCTTCATGTTCCCTTTTGTTTCTTGTAAATAAAAACTAACATTTGTATTTGTCAGATTTCTTGCTTGTATGTGATGGTCCTCTACTGAACAATGACAAATTGTGGGTCTACAGTGGGTATTGGAGACAGGGAAGTACTGATTTAGAGCTGTTCAGATGGGATGTAGTTATGGACAGGTAAAGTCTGTGTCCTGGTGGTTAGACTGCAATGGTGAGAGCATGGGGTTGTATGTACAAAGGTGTATCAGACCTGTCAGCTATTACTGTTAGAAAACATGATGTCTACAGAAATACTTATGACTTAATTATTAACTGCAGACAAACAGAAAACTGAAAAACTGAAAACCAAACTTACAAAATTATGTTATATTTATATTACAAATTAAAAACCTTTCTCTCCTTCTAACCTAATGTTATTTTTTTCATAGAAAAGTGATATATGCTTCAGGACTCTGGGTTTGTGGCTGCACAAAATGCTATTTATCCTCCTGAATATTGAATCCCCCCATACCTATACATTTTGATTCTGCACTTCTTCTCACTGTCCCCATCATTGCTTTAGGCTCAATCTTTGTTGCCATCCTCCTGACTGTCTTTTACCTTAATCTTGCAGGTAGATTAGATCATTTACAGTGTGGAAACAGGCCCTTCAGCCCAACAAGCCCATACAAACCCTCTGAAGAACAACCCACCCAAATCCATTCCCCTACATTTACCCCTTCACCTAACACTACAGGCAATTTAGCATGGCCAATTCATCTAACCTGCACATTTTTGGACTGTGGGAGGAAACCGGAGCACCCGGAGGAAACCCGCGTAGACATGGGGAGAATGTACAAACTCCATACAGACAGTCACCTGAGGCGGGAATTGAACCCGGGTCTCTGGCGCTGTGAGGCAGCAGTGCTAACCATTATACCTACTGCACAGGTCAACTGTCTGTTTTCTCTTCTGTGTCCCCTTAGTGCCACCTACTTGTTTCTGTCAGTCATGATTAGATTAGATTAATTACAGTGTGGAAACAGGCCCTTCGGCCCAACAAGTCCACACCGACCCGCCGAAGCGCAACCCACCCATACCCCTACATTTACCCCTTACCTAACACTACGGGCAATTTAGCATGGCCAATTCACCTGACCTGCACTTCTTTGGACTGTGGGAGGAAACCGGAGCACCCGGAGGAAACCCACGCAGACACGGGGAGAACGTGCAAACTCCACACAGTCAGTCGCCTGAGTCGGGAATTGAACCCGGGTCTCTAGCGCTGTGAGGCAGCAGTGCTAACCACTGTGCCACCGTGCCGCCCACGAAAGAGTATCCCACCCAGACCCATTCCCTTACCCTATTATTTTATGTTTCCCCTGACTAATCATCTAACCTACATATCCCTGAACACTATGGGCAATTTAGCATGGCCAATTCACCTAACCTGCACATCTTTGGACTGTGGGAGGAAACCGGAGTCAATGTCTCCTTTTGTATTTTCTTCTGAGCTACGACTGTACTCTTGAGATAGTTATCCAGAAATTTCCCTCCCTTATTTGTCTGCCTCTTCCTTCTCAAAAAACAATTCAAAGGCTCTGAACTGAAGTGTTTGCAGCAGATTTTCATGAGTTGGACCAAAGGGTCTGTTTCCGTGCTGTACATCTCTATAACTCTTTGACTCTACATGTCAATTCAGTGAAGTTCTCAGTTCACAAACCACCAGATATTACAGTTAGGTCACATAGCCTGCACTTCTAGTCTTTTTTTTTCAGTGCTTAATATAATTCTTGATGTCATAGAATTGTTTAAGATATTTTGAAGGAAAATACATTAAGTCTGAAGAATTTCTCGCAGTCACTGCAGGATATCCAGTTGTTTACTGGTCTCTAACAATAATCATTGATCTAAAGGAGAATTGTCCAGATTAATTTAGCTTCTGACATCTTCATCTCCTTCTTCATTTGGTTTGGCTCTGGTAAAGTACAATTATTCTTGCTTCTTCGCTAACTATCCATGTATTGGACTGATAGATCCCATTAGTAATTTTGCTGAACACCAAATAAAATTGCCATTGAAACATTAACTGTAAGTCTTTCTGTGGTGACAAACCTGTGGATGTTGAAACTGATTCTAATTGTTTTTGACTGGTTAGATTTCGAAAGTACAGCAATCCCTCCAGGTCTTAAAATAAAACAACCACCGACTCAAGAAATGGGTCGATGGTGGAGGTTGCAACATCTTGTCAATGCTGTCTTCCTTTGAATGAGTCATTAAAGTGAAATTCAATTTGTTTTCCTTTCTTAGATGGATGCTAAAACTATGATGGGAAGGTAACAGGATCAAAACTCTGGAAGTATGAAATCAAATGGATTTTTAGCCTTCATCTGAATCTATAATTAATTTCATGTTAAGGATTTTGGTTCTATTATATTCTCTCCTAGATGGGGGTGCAGTCAAGTAAATTCATTCCAGATGACATGGAGTTACATAAAATGTTAAACACAGGAAACATCCACTCAGCTCAAATAGTTTCTGCTCGCGGTTATAGAGGGCAACCTCATTTATCCAAACGACACGGTTGGGGAGGTTTTTTTTAGATAATCAAATGTCTGGATAATCAAATGTTCGGATAATCGAATATTCGGATAACACAGTTTACCCAAGCATCGGGACCTTGAGATCTTGTTCAGATAATCCAAAATTCCGATAATTGGTGTTCGGATAATCAAGATTGCACTGTACTCAAAAAACCCTTAGCCAGCTACAAAGCGTAAGCCTCTCATCATATCCTTCTATTCTCTTTTCTCTCATCTGCACATTCGATATTTAGATTTATTTACTGTATTTTCATAGAGCATTTTGATTTCATTTTGACAACCTATGTTAATATACACATCATAAATTGTTGATTTTTAGCAATGGTACTGTCCCATCTTGTGGCTTTGTCATTGCAGTTTGGTCAGGTCCATTTTGTTTTTGTTTATTTGTGAGCATGAAGTCCATGAAACTGCCTTTCTGTTTGTGATTGGCTCCTTATTATTAAATGTGATTAAGCTCCTAAGATTGACTATGCTATACAGACAACTTTTATTATGTCAAGAAAAATGAAAATCTAAAATAATACTTGGCTCAATTACCATCATATTTAAATCCTATGAAAATTTAATTTTACCTTCGCTTTTGGTTTTAGAGTGAAAAATTACTGCATCAATTAACGAATTAGATACCAGTGCCTTCAGCCTCAATAATTTTGTGCATTGACCAAGACTTTTAATTGAATGATACATCATTTTCATTCTCTGGAGAGCATTTTCAAAGATATAAATATTGGCATTTTGTTGGGGAGTTATTCATAGGTTTGCATTATCATGACACAGAGGTTGCCTGTATGAATTTATTTTACATGAGAAATAAATACAAGCCATTGCTATTTTTCTTTTCTGCCTCACAGTTAATACAGCTCCAAAAATTAATGGGACGTAAACTGATAGGTTGGAGCTTCACCTTTGAAAAATGGAGAGTCCAGAATTAGAGGGCATAGGTTTAGATTGAGAGGGGAAAGATATAAAAGAGACCTGAGGGGCAGCTTTTTCACACAGAGGGTGGTACGTGTATGGAATGAGCTGCCAGAGGAAGTGATGGAGGCTGGTACAATTGCAACATTTAAGAGGCATTTGGATGGGTATATGAATAGGAAGGGTTTGGAGGGATATGGGCCGGGTGCTGGCAGGTGGGACTAGATTGGGTTGGGATATCTGGTCGGTATTGACAGATTGGATGGAAGGGTCTGTTTCCATGCTGTACATCTCTATGACTCTATGTAGAGTCAGCTTGGAGCATTAGTGACCAAGTATTCCGGTTCAGAGCCATATGTGGAGAGGAATGCAGCAACTAGTCTAGAAAAAGAGTCCAATAGAATCAGTAATCTGAACAGGAAAGTGTTTGTAAGTATTAGAGCTTGATTGTGATGTTCATGTTCAGGGTGAAGTAGTTTTAGTGTTCAAGTGCATATTAGCAGATCAGATAGTTTAGCAGTGGGAGTGAAACCAAGGACCAAGAGAAGTCCTGTAGTAGCACTTTTCAAATCTAAATAATAATATTGAATATGAAGCACTTTAGCATCATCTTACAAATTATCCATTTTAATCCATTTTTGATTTCTCAAAATTTGATTGGCATCTGATAGCACTTGTTTCACTACTAGTTTTTGACTGAGTTGGAATATTGGAGATTTACACAATGCATTCAAACTGCTTCCTAATCTCTTTACCTGTTGATGAAAATAACTCGACCATCTTCCTCACAACTAAAAGGATAAACTTGACCTCAATTCTTTTAAAGCTATGATGTCACATACCATATAATTAAGCATTATAGTCATACAAGAACCAGAGACATCCTCAAAAACTGTTTTCTCAGCTTTATTTCCATATTTTACTTCTGTTTGTTTTAAAAATGGTCAGCGTTGCTTGACAAAAAAAAACTTCTGTTGATCACATGATTGCATTTCTCGAAGCTTCTGAATCCCCCTGCATTGCATAGGCATTCCAGCTAAAACTGATCAAAAGACACAAAAATGAGCTCCCTACCCTATTCTCCCTTTGTTCAGAATTAGAACCTTACATCTGGGATTATAAAAAAACCAAAAAGTACAAAAATATGACCAGAGTCCAACATTTTAAAATGGGCCTGAATTGGATTGAAAGAAACCAACTGAAAGCAAAAAGCTGTGAAAGCAAAACATACACTAAAGAAACAGCAGATCATTTTTGTTCTAATAGAACAAGGGAATATTTTGATGGGAAGGCACTGCTCGAGCAAAAGAATCTTGACAAGAGAACCAGGAACATCTCTGAACGCTGATCAGATAAATTGACAGAAAGCCAAAAAGACTAGGCAGATGGAGTTTAATTTGGATAAATGTTAGGTAGTGAGTGCATTTGGTACAACAAACATGGGCAAGACTTATACAATTAATGATAGGGCCTTGGGTAGTGTTGTAGAACAGAGGGACCTAGCGGTTCAGGTACATAATTCTTTGAAGTTTGATTCACATATAGAGTGTATAAGAAGCGTTTAGCATGCTTGCCTTCATTGCTCAGTCCTTTGGGTATAGGAGTAGGGAAGTCATGTTGAAGTTATACAGGACATTGGTGAGGCTTCTTCTGGGGTAATATGTCCAGTTCTAGGAAGGATATTACCAAGCTGGAGAAGGTTCAAAGGAGATTTGCCAGGATGTTTCCGGGTATGGAAGGTATGTGTTATAAAGAAAGACTGGATAGACTGGGAATTTTTTCATTGGAGTAAAGGAGGTTGAGGGATGACCTTACAGAGGTTTGTAAAATCATGAGGTGTATAGATAGTGTTCCCTAGGATGGAGGATTTCCAACTAGGGGTCATATTTCAAGGTGAGATGAGAGTGATTTAAAAAAGACATGGGGGCAATTTTTGTTTACACAGAGGGTGGTTCGTGTGTGGAATGAATTTCCTCAGGAAGCAGTGAATGCAAGCACAGTTACATTTAAAAGACACTTAGATGGGAGTTTCAAGATAGCGGTGACCCAGCAAGTCCGAGTCTGTAGTCCTCTGCCTAAGACTCGGGCAAAGTGGGGCACCCGCCTTCACCACACCTTTTAAATCATTTAAAATAGCTTTTGCTCAGCATAGTTAGTCATTTTAAGTTCAAGGTTGTTATTAAAATGACTAAGGGCAAAAATTCCCGCAGTTTGCAACAGGCAGGGACCCCTCCCCCACCCCGTCCAGCAGCAGCAGAGACGTCCGCGGCCTACCCGGGGGACTTACCTGCAGAGGTGAGCCTGCTCTCCGTGATCAACAAGCTGCAGGAGACGATCAACGCCTTCATCCTTCTCGTTCTCGGTCATGCTGCAGAAGCACAACTGAGAAATGGAAAAACTCGAACAGTGCGTCGGAGGGGCGGAGCTAAAGGCCACAACCTCAGAGACTGCTGCCAAGTCAGCTGTGGGCTGGGTCCGGGCTCTCGAGCAGCGAATGTGGACTTTGGAAGAGCACATCGATGACCTGGACAATCGGGGCCATCGAGAAAATATGAGATTGCTGGGCCTTCCCGAACGGGAAGAGGAAGGCCAGCTCACAGTTTTTTTGGAGCAATGGCTCCCTCAGATATTAAGGTTGGAGTTGGGACCAGGCCAGGTGCGGGTGGAGTGGGCCCATCGGGTTGCTGTACGCAGGCCCGGGTCGGATCAGCGCCCCCGCCCGGTTCTGTTCCGGCTCCAATGTTATAGAGAGAAGTAGATGCTCCTGGAAGCCTCCAGAGTCCTGGGGAAGGATCCCCAGGCCATGATGCATAAAGGTGTTAGGATAATGTTATTCCAGGATTTTTCTCCAGCTGAGGTCTGCAAGAGGAGGGCATTCGATGAGGCGAAGAAGCGTCTAAGAGACCTAAATATCCAATACTCCTTGCGTTACCGGGCAACACTGCACTTCAGCCACGAAGGATCCGTATATAACTTTGAATCACCAGAGAAGGCTAAAGAATTTTTGGACTCTCTTAAATAGACAGTGAGACTTAAACTGTATGAATAATGATTTGATTTCTCCCCCCACCCCTGGTTTACCCTTTTTTCCTTCTCCATCCTTTTTATTTTCATTATCTTCTCCGGGGGGTGGGGAGGGGGGCTTATTCACTATGTGATTTTTGTTTTAAAAGGCCATGCAGTTTATTTGATTTGTGTGGGAGGGGGGTTTGTTTTGTCTATCTTTTTTTTAAAGCGGGGTTCTCTTCTTCTGTCATCTTACTTAATTTTCTAATAATTGCTGGGATCGTAACTTTGTAGTTTTATATATTTATATTTTATATTATGCTTGCTAAACGCACCTAGGTGTTGGTGTCGGGGAGGGTGGGTCACTTACTTTCAACTTTGGTTTCATAGAACACTCAAATTTGTCTACTCCATTTTATAATGCCTTGATCGAGGGCTGGGCACTGGTTAGGAGAGGTTATGGTGGGGTTATTGACAGGTAGTTACGCCCCCTGGGAAAAAAGAGGAAGATCTCCTTTCAAATGTGTTTTGTATTGTTTTCTTTACTTAGGAATAGTTTTTAATTGTGTTGGTGTAAATGTCTTAAAGAATTTTTGCTTTTGTGAATTTTCTATGGTCTTTATTCAAGGTGTTTTAGGTGGGGTTCTTCCTCCTGGGGGGTCTCAGGCTGGCCTGGACAATCATGGCTAGCTATTTGCTTAGGTGGTGCACCTGGAATGTCAAGGGGAGTAATTCACCAATCAAGAGGAAGAAGATATTATCAAACTTCAAAAAAGAAAGGATTGATATAGCTCTCTGACAGGAGACAAATCTACTTGACAAAGAGCACTTAAAATTACAACAGGGTGGATTTGACCATGCCTTTTTCTCATCTTTTAGTTCAAAAAGTAGGGGAGTAGTCATTCTCATTCAGAAGAATCTTCCTTTCAAATTCTTAAGCCAGATAAAAGCTGAGTCTGGGCGGTATATACTGATCAAAGCCCTAACATATGGAGAGGAGTATGGGATTTTGAATCTTTATCACCCTCCTAGCGCACCCCTTCAGATTTGTAATGGAAACGTTCTCCAAGTTGATGGCTTTTGGGGCCCACCATACAATTATAGGAGGAGATTTTAATTGTATTATGGACTCAGAGACAGATAGGATACCTAAGCGTACTATGGGTATAGCTCTTAGATCTAGACAATTGGTGGATCTTAATAAGGAGCTAGGGCTAGTAAATGTGTGGAGGTGTCTTCACCCCCAGGGCAGAGACTTTACTTTCTACTCTAACCCACACAAGTGTCGTACTAGAATTGATATATTCTTTGCTCCCTCGACCCTTGTGAATTCCATATTGTCCTGCAAAATACGTAATATAGCAATCTCTGATCATGCCGCAGTATATGTGGAAGTTAAGACTAGGGACGATGGGACAGGCCCCCAACATTGGCGTATGGATTCTTTCTTAATGAAGGATAGCAAATTTATAAAATATTTTTCTCAGGAATCAAAACCTTTTTGGAAATTAATTCAGGTGCGGCCAGTAACCCGTCGATGATGTGGCAGACCATTAAGGCTTATGCGCGAGTTTTGGTCATCTCATATTCTGTGACCCAGAAAAGACAAAAGGGAGAACAATTGCGCCTGCTCGAGGGTTGCTTGAAAGCAGCTGAGGTAGTGCATGTTGATAGGCCCTCTATTACTAAGCTACAAAGGATCACAGCCCTTAGGACAGCCTTGAATACCGCACTTACCCAAACAGCAACGAGGGAAATATTATTTGCAAGGCAAAGATTATATGAACATGGCGACAAGCCAGGCAGATACCTAGTGTATCTTGCTAGGAAAGAAAAGGCTCCTCAAGTTATTACGTCCAATAGGAAAAGTGCTGGTACTTTGATTTGTGATTGTAAAAGGATCAATACAGCTTTTAGAAAGTTTTATTTTGAACTGTATAAATCTCAGGACTGTGAGGATAGAACTAAGAAGATGGAATCCTTCTTTAAAAACTTGGCCTTTCCAGATTTAACCTCGGAGCAGGTGTAGATCCTGAATGCTCCCCTGACAACCCAGGAAGTACTCGATGCAATTAGACAGCTTCAGAGTGGCAAAGCATCTGGACCAGACGGATTCCAGGTTGAAGTTTATAAAGAATTCATAGGGGAACTGGCTGGTCTACTTATAGACATGTATAATTACTCACATAATCAGGGCTGCCTCCCACCTTCGTTGAGAGAAGCAAATATCTCTCTCATTCTTAAAAAAGGAAAGGCCCCAGAAGATTGTGCGTCATACAGACCAATATCCTTGCTAAATGTGGATTTTAAAATCCTTTCTAAAATGTTAACATTAAGATTGGAGAGGGTCTTACCATATATCAGAAAAGAGGATCAGACAGGATTTATCAAGGGCCGTAGATCAACTAACAATATTAGAAGGGTCTTAAATATGATACAAGCCTGTCAACAAGGAAGAATACTGGGGCTAGTTGTCTCCTTGAATGCAGAGAAGGCATTTGATCGGGTAGAATGGTGATATCTTTTTTACTGGAAATGTTCGGTGTCGGAGAGGTATTTTCTAAATGGGTCTCAATACTATACAATGACCGCAAAGCAGCTGTGATCACCAATGGTTTAGGCTTGGATAGCTTCAGTGTTGGTAGGGGCTGTGGTCAGGAATGTCCTCTCTCTCCGTTATTATTCACGCTAGTAATCGAACCACTAGCTGAAGCTATACGAATCAACTCTAACATAGCGGTTCAGAGGGTTGGTTCGGGTAGCATAAAATCACTCTCTATGAAGATAATGTCCTCCTTTTCCTATGTAATCTTTGGATATCCGTGCCCCGCCTAATTCAAATGATCAATCTATTTAATAGGTTCTCAGGCTATAAAATCAATTTTATGAAACCAGAGGCCATGCCATTGGGTGGTCTCGCTAGTTTATCCAATTTATTGGACAGACCTTGCTTTCCCTTTCGGTGGTCACTGGAGGGTTTTCTGTACTTAGGTATTTTTATTACCCCAGTATTTGGTCAGCTGTATAAAGCCAATTTTGTGCACCTACTGGAGAAAATAAGGCAGGACCTACAACGCTTGGGAGATCTCCCAATATCCTGGCTAGGCAGAGTAGTTCTAGTTAAAATGAATATTCTGCCTCGTCTCCTATATCCTATGAGAATGTTCCCTCTAATGTTGCCGAGACTGGCATTGCGTAAGTTCCACGGCTGGCTTGGTTCCTTTATTTGGAATCATGGACAGCCCCTTATCAAATTGGAAAATCTGCAGCTTCCACAGGCAAGGGGAGGACTGGAGTTTCCAGACTTTAGGAGGTATCAGTTGAGCTCTTTTTTATCTTATGTAGGTGATTGGGTCTCTTGTGACCCACAATCAATTTGGTTAGACATTGAGACCTCCCAAGCAAAATGTCCCCTCGTCAATCTTTTATTTTTAGATAAGATGAGAGCTATTATTGCAAACACCCTATTGTATTAAATACAATTAAAGACTGGAGGATAATGCAGCAAGATGAGGGTAACCTACTGAAAACCTCGCCTTATACTTCTATAGTGGGAGCATTGGGTTTTCGGCCAGGGCTGACAGATACTACATTTAAAACCTGGAGGTCCAGAGGTATCTCTTGCTTAGGGGACCTGTTTGATGGGGAAGTTATGATGTCTTTTGAGCAGTTGCACCAGGCAGTTGGACTGCATAATGGAGACCTTTTTCGGTATCTCCAAATATGAGATTATACCACATTATTAGACAGTCCCTACAAATCGGATAGGGAAAGAAGAGTGCTATGGCCAATGGGTCCACCCTCGTTCAGTACTCTTTATCACTCATTATATAATGAGATATCGAAAGACATGGAACGATTGTTTAAAACTTGGAACCAAGAATTGGGGTAGAAATCTCTTTAGAAATGTGGGAGGACATCTGGGAAAATGCCAGAAAGATCTCTACTTGTAATAGAACTCAAGCTATTCAATTAAAGATACTCCATAGGGCTCATATAGTACCTGAACAACTTGCAAAATTAAGGTAGGAACATCCCCAATGTGTCCTAAATGCAAAATTGAAGTGGGCACGCTCACGCACTGTTCCTCCAAAGGTAACAGGACAGCTATGATGGCCACAAGAAACATGGGTCCTTATGATTCAGGGTCGATTAACCAGGAAAAAGCTTGAGGGGTTTATTTGCTGAGCTTTGAATTGTCCCTTGATTATAAACAGATAAAAGCTGACAGCCTTAGTGCATTTAAACTGGTCCCAGAGGCATATCACCAGGAATTCAATTCAGGAACACTCAAAAGAAACCCATACAGAGCCATCTGGAGTTTGAAAGACAAAGCTAATTGCGTACAACAGGTGGGTCCACTCTGTAAAAATAGTGTTCCCATGATGAATTAAGCAAGTTCATATTGCCAGAAGAATTAAAATATTGATACCCCCAAACCAGAGTCCTCAGCACCTGAAATACATTTGTCATATGACCAAAATCTGGGCTTGTTGAATTGTTTCATCATACTATTCTGGGATATGTCTGACTAGCTGAGTCATTATAACATGCAACATTTCACCTCAGGATTGAGCCCTATGCAATTGTTAAAATGACAGTGTGTGGTAATGCCACTGGACTAGTAACCCATAGGTCTATGCTAATACTGTGGGAATGTGGTTCAAATTCCACAGCAGCGAGGAAGAGGTTGAAATGTAATTTATAGACTCTTGTGATATATCCCTATCTCTGGGCCAATAGGCCGAGATTCAAGTACCACTTGCTCCACAGATAGGTCAAAACAAATCTGAACAAGTGGATCAAAAACAATCTATATTTCTGGGATTCAAAGTCAATCGCTGTTTGACCTCCAGGCTGCAGCAGCCGGTTTCATACAATCCATCACTGTCCTCATTTTGTCGGGTGGGAAGAAGCGAACATTTTGCCTACGAGGAGATAAACTATTCGGTCAAGCTTAAAGACAGAACTATTATCAGGCACTAACCTTAGGGAGTTGTAACTCAGGTGAGACTCATTTTAATTGGATTTGCCAAAACTTGTCATGTATAACCTATCACCTGTCTCCCATCCATCATTCATGTGGATTTATCAAGTGAAATTTCTGAGAAATCTACATGAATAGAGTTTCTGTTTACAGGGTTCAACCTGCTGAACAATTGTCGATTAAGAAAAATGTTCCTGGTCTCTCATTCCTAGCCCCATCAATGAGTCAGCATGGCTGATCAATTACCAAAAGCATTTTAGAACACTGCGATGTCTCCTTGATCAAGTATTGACTTTGTGACACTGTTCTAAAGGAGTAATTTCCTACTGTTGATTCCATCACGTGGAGTCAACTCTAATGTAGAGCTCTTCCTTCGCAAGGAGAACATTCACTAGTTAATTATTACTCATTGACAAATGTGAGTTTGAGCTTTCACTCAGCAGATTATCAGCAACCCCTCATAAATACAAAGATGAGGAGAACTTTTCATTGTAAAATCTGTGTTGGCCCCATTCTCTTAATGCTGACATGCAGTGGATCCAGTATTGATTTTCACTTTGTTCTCCATTACCAGGCAAGTCAAAGTAGTACACACCTCAGTGTAAACAGTGTCTACTATTAAATGTAGAACTCAGGGAGATAATTTAAAACCACTCTTGCAACTTAACCAATCACATCTAATCATTTTGAAAAGGTAAATCATTTTTGAGTTTTACCTTCCCATATTAAGCATATCAGAATAACAGTTTTAAAGGTCTGTGGGTACAATTTAATGTTAAATATTTTTTGAATCTATTCTGAAAATCGAAGTAAACATACAGTTTTTGTCTCTAGAAGTATAAAGCTAAAATTTGTGAATGCTTTAAAATAGCTAAAGTGGAAGACTATAGACTTGACATATAACAGATACAAACAATGCAGAGCATGATTCAACAAGGTCAGTAGAATGTTGAAGTATATAGACAATACAAGTCAGAAAGAAATAGAGCCAAATAATGTTGCACTCTGGTCAAGCCATACTTTGAGCATTGCATATGATCAAGTTGCTGAAACAAAACAGACATTCAAGTGCTTAAGGTAGAGCAAGGAACGGCTCAAAGGCTGATGCTAAAAGTCTGAATTGTGAGGAAAAACATGAGAAACTTAAGGTCTGCAGCATGGAAAGGAGGCAGTTAAAAGATAATCTTAGTATATAAAATAAATACTATGTTAAATAGAGAGTGTGGGACAGGGATGCAAACTAATGAGTTTAGGATTGTCTCTAAAAGTCATATACATAAAGTGAACATGTCAAATTGAATAGTTGAGTCAAAAACTCTAGTACCCAAGAAGAAATTGGAATGTGATGTTTGGTGAACTGGTGGATCTCCAAGTAGATGAATTATGTTAGCCAAATGATCTTTCCCCGTCTGTAAATTATCTTGGTTACGGTTTAACATGAGTAGTAATAAATAACATTCATAAATAAAACAGACAAAGTTATTCCAATTAATGGCATCTAAATGAAATTTGTTATTGTGGCAGATTAGGGTGGGTAAAAGATAAAATCAAGATAGAATAATTGCCACATTTTGTACTGTGACAAAAAGCCTTCTTTGCATATACTTAAATACACTCTGGAGGTATTTTCATGTACAAAAAAATTCCAGTGACAAAAGGAGTGTGGAGCTCACTGATAAGGCACAGATTGGCTTAATATTTTGGTCACCTATGCCCTCTTTTATATCACAAATACAGTTGGGTACAAAAAATAAGAATTTAGCTATTCAAATTGAGGAGAGTAATCCCTTTCACAATTAATATAAAGAATCAGTATAGGGCTTCAAATTCCACAGAAGTATCTCAATGATGGTCATGTAATTATGACTGACGTTAATTCCCACAGAAATGTCTGCACTTACTGAGTGAATGTCAATACTATTGTATAAAACATTCAAAATAAGAGGTAAAACATTCCAAATTTATCCATTCATCTTATAGATGCTCATCAATATATCAGATTAAATTTTAAAACAAAACTTTTAAAAAAGAATTGCATTTATCAGGCTTATTTTACAGGGGAGTTATTCTTTGCTTCTTTGAAAAATAAACACTTAAAGTAACAAATGTAACGTCCAAATATACTAGGAGGGAACAGAACCATTCATTTATAGCTCATCATGTTTATATGTAAATTCTCTAGCAGAAATGTATCCATCTTCATCTTCATCTTCATTCTTAAAGATGTCGTTGACCATAGACTCCTGTTGGGTGTCATTTTGTGCAACTTTATATTTGTCAAATTCTCTGCGGAGATATTCTTTCACCTAATTTGCAAAGATAGTTCAGGATTAAGTTTAGCAGCAAGGAACATTCAAAAGCACACAATCTCTAAAATGTAGAAATTTTGTAAGTTTAAAAAATACTGGAGAGATGGAAATGGTAATACTGTTAAAATAAATTAAATGTTGCTTAAAAAACAGTCAATGAATTTCATCAATACCTATCAAGTCACAATTATTGCAAGAATACGAAGTTCTGTCATGATGAGTGCAACAGAAAAAGTTTGGTGCCTCTTTTTCCAGCAATATTCAAATTCTGTACTACCAAATGACTAAACTTTGTAATTGATCTATGTAAATTCAATTAAATGTTAAACATCTACATACACAAGATTTACATTTTGGGTAAGATCTTCCAACAGGTACTTGCTTATTAAATTATGTTTGAAATATTCCTATTACACAATTATGATGTGCAAATGTACTGTACAGGAGCAGACATGAAATGATCATGGTATGCCGACTGGTGATTTAACTTATTAATATTTTTAAGGTGGATCAGGAAACCTACTTATTTGTAATTCAATTGTGGGTACCAGTTGCAACAAGGCTCCATTAATTGTATCAATGTATTTCAGTGACAGCATTGTGCAAATGGAAAAATGGCCTTTGCTGAAGAGTGCTCATATCTGACTCAACATAAACTCAGTTCATCCAGAGTTGTCACAATCCCTGCCGGGTTTTTTCAGCACTTTCAGCTTTTATGGAAGAGCGACCTGAACTAGTTGGAGGCAGGATGTGATTTATCACATAAAAGTTTGGAATGGACATTATTTTCTAGTTGTTTATTGCGGGTGATCATGTAGGCACAGAGTCATTTTGTACTCTCAAAATGATCAATAATTTCACAAAAAGGGATAGGTTCACAGGCAAACCTCATTGAAAAATACCCAAAATCTTTCTACCGACAAGAGTTTATGCAATTAAAGTAACTAAATATTGTTTATTTATAGTTAAAATGCTGCACGAACAACTGGTTTTTAATCCAACAAAATGAATTGTTTTCAAAATAAAGATATAGTCCAGAAAAAAAGGTGAAAAAAAGTTTGTTAAAGTAGTACAAATACCATTTTCTGTCTGAGCATTTCTCATTGTAAGGGTATATGCAGATATATTAACATAAATATAAGGAAAATAATGCAAAGAAAACAGTACATTCAACAAGTACAGAAATTAAAATTTAAGAGCTGGTTAAGCTAATAAGGCATGATTCAGAATGAAGCCACATGATCTACTGCCACGTACACACCAGCAGAACATTCTAAAAACAGGTTGCATTCATAGCTATCTGCACCTTCGAGTTGTAATCTGAGTTGTTAAATAAGCCTGTTTTAAATTTTCACAATTTAATCTGTATTACTTACCAATAGCACAGGAACTACAACAACAATGAGATGTATAGCCAAAGCATATGACAGATTTAAAACCAATAAGAGACAACCTGAAGACAAACAGTGAGGTCGGATGAAAGACAATGGAAAAGCAGATGGCAGTTAGGAAAAATGACAGACAAGGAACCCAGTAACCTGGTTGTTGAGATATAAAAATTATTGAAGTTGTGAACATTTACTGTTATTTTGGAAAAGATCAAAAAGCAATTTCTGGCTTCTGCACATGCATCTTTTAAATGTAAAGACTTGCTGTGATTTTTCTTGCTTCTTCACAAGCTTCTCTATAACATTAAGACTATAAGATTTAAGAGCAGAATTAGGCCATTTGGCCCACTGGGTCTGCTCTGCCAGTCCATTATAACTGATGGGTTTCTCAATCCCATTCTCATGCCTTTCCCCTATAACCATTGATTCCCTTACTGATCAATAACCTATCTATCTCAGACTTAAATACACTCAATGACTTGGCTTCCACCGCTTTCTGTGGTAATGTATTCCACTGATTAGCAATGCTTTGGCTGAAGAAATTCCTTCTTATCTCAGTTCTAAAGGTTCATCCCTTCACTCTCAGGCTGTGCCATTGGGTGCTAGTCTCTCTTACTAGTGGAAACATATTCTCCACATCAACTCTATCCGGGCCTCTCAGTATTCTGTCAGTTTCAATCAGATCACCCACTCATCCTTCTAAACTCCTTCGAGTGCAGTCCCAGAGTCCTCAACCATCTCTCACATGACAGGCTCTTCATCCCCAGGATCACTCTTGTAAACATCCTCTGGACCTCAACAGCCAGCACATCCATCCCTAGATATGTGGCCCAACTGCTCAAAAAATTCCAAATGCGGTCTGACAGAGCGTACACAGCCTCAGCAATACACCTCTGCCCTTGTATTCTAACCCTTTGGAAATGAACTTGTTTAGTTTGCTTTTACTTCCTCAAAGAATTCTAACAGATTTGTCAGGCATGACCTCCCCTTGAAGAAGCCATGGTGACCCAGCCCTTTTTTTTTAAACCATGCACATTCAAGTACTCCACAATCTCATCTTTAATAACTGATTCTAAAATTTTTACCAACAATTGACATCAGGCTAATCAGCCTATAATTTCCTGTCTTCTACCTCCAAACTCCCAAACTATATAATCACTCAGGCCGTGTCTCACTCTAATGTGATCTTTCCTTCCTGATTGTGTAAAGATTACTTAGATTTAACATAAAAATATATGAAATGTTTGAATATGGTATTAACCAACTTGTAACCTGCTAAACATATTGGTAAAAGTTAAGGCTGGTGGATATGGGAGTAATTAAATCTTAATGGCATGATACCTTTTAATTATGTCAAATAACTTTTGTGATCTTAAAAATCTGGAGTCTTTCTTGATTACTTTCTTCCTGTATTCTGAACTGTTTTTATTGCATTGTTTTTCCTGGTTTTCAGGTTTTTTTTGTTTAGATTTTAACCTGAATATGCGAGAATATTTATAAATAAAAGAATCTTACTTCTTGTCTGGACAATTTCCAGTCATCATTGAGGTCCATCTCCTGGAATGATTCATGCGACCGTGGTCCATTTCTGATGTCAAGAAGCTCAACTTCAAATATCAACGTGCTTTCAGGTGGAATTTTTCCTATATAAAAGAACTGGTTTTAGTTGTGAAACTGAATACTCGCACTCAAAATTAAGAAACAACTAATTTTATTGCTTCCACTTCTGCCAAGTCATCAGAAATATTAACAGCGTCCTGCAAACTTGGATTTACTTGTCACGTAATTGATGAAGATATAAAGGACAGGCGAAAATGTGGGCATGTATCTTTATATGAATTGTTATACTATATACATTAAACCTATTTACTTTTTAAACTGTTGAAAGGAATTCTGTAGAAAATGAACACTTCAGATTTCAGGTGTCCAGTACTGAGGACTCACAACAGATATGGCATGATAGGATGTGGAATACAGCTCGCTCAGCTATGATCCATCACACAAGAGCACCTACTGTGTCACTCTTCAGTTTGTCTCACCAGCCACTCTGGATGAGATGCTCAATTGAGCAAAAATTTAGGGCTGATTTTGTATTGTCAAGCCATGCCCACAGGTAACTATTAAAACTGATCAGAATAATCTGATGAATAAAATCTATAAACAGCCAAGATTTGAGATTTATATTCTATCATTTCTACTTGATTTGATTATAGGGCCAGGGGGTAGCTGGTAACTATCCCCACAGGAGTTAACGACTGTCATGTTTTGCAGACTGTCCTCACTTGTGGGTATCCAGTATGGGCCCAAGTATCTGGACACCTCCTGATAATATCAATCGCAAACCTCCTGAGTACCAGAATGTCATCACACTAACCTTTGGGACCAATGAATCCTTGCTGGGCCCTGATGTACCTGTTTTGGTGGCAATGAGCCTTACCAGTGAGTACTGCCAAGCTACCAGGGTTCAGGAAACTTCACTGCTAACATTAATGGCTTTGTCATTCAATATTTCACTAGTCTCAACACTAGTTTAACTAGTCTCAACAGTCTTAACATATACTGACATTTAAACATTATGTGGGTCTCAGCTGCTGGTAGTACTACATCCATGTATATACTCTGGAGGAAGAGCTTGCTTGTTTTATTACTATGTGGCATAAAATCATGATGCACAGTTATGATAGATCGAATGTTTTCATTTGTGGTAACCTTTTCACTCACTTGTAGCCAACCTTTCCAGAAAGTATAAATCACAACAGCATGCAAAAGTCACTGGGTAACGAAGACTTCAAGAATATTCACTGAGCATGCATGACCATGTTAGCTGTTAACCAAACAAAGAAAGCATAGGATGGTTAGTAATTTAATTGTAAAACATTAACAATTTTCATGTTAGAACTATTTAGTACATTAGTTGATAAAGGTGAGAAAAGGTTGATGCAGGATATTTTGCTTGTAATGTTAAACAATATCTGCATTTGTTCCTTGCATAAGGAATCTGTACTCAAAGCAATGAACTCTAGCCTACTGAGAAACTTTTCCAAAGAATTTATATGCACCACATCATGTCTATTATATAAAATGTTACAACTGTAAAATTTTATTAGATGGCTGTGTTTTAAACTGCCCCTTTAAATTAAAGGTGAAGTAGAAGATCTTGGAATGGAGGATGTGACCACCTACAAAACCTGCCCATTTGACCTGTTTCTTAAAAATAAAGGCCAAGGTCAAAACCTATTGAAAAAAAGGTGCAAGTTTTAACATCAGACAATGAATATAGTAACTGGGCTTGCTGCGCATAGAATATTGGAATTAGTCAGACAAAGATTTGGAGATGACTGTGACCAGATGCTGCACAATGTGTGACACAGATAAATGACCAATTTCTGGTTATTACCAAACAGTTTGCTCATGAGGGCAAATTTCCTGTTTGAAGAGAGGAGATTTATAGAGAGGAGATTTAAAGACCAAGGAGTCGCTGGAGGCTACCTTACTATTTCAATCCATTTAATTCTTCCCAGAAGATTAAATGAATGCTCTTGATCTTTTAAAAACAGTTCTAAGAGACTCAATTCTGTTAAAATCAGGAGAAAATTGACCTTTTTTTATCAGACAAGAAGAAGGGCATGTGCCCGAAACATCGAATCTCCTGTTCCCTAGATGCTGCCTGACCTGCTGTGCTGTTCCAGCAATAAAGTTTCATCTTTGATCTCCAGCATCTGCAGACCTCACTTTCTCCTTTTTTTATCAGACAAGAAGAAGGGCATGTGCCCGAAACGTCGAAACTTCTGTTCCCTAGATGCTGCCTGACCTGCTGTGCTGTTCCAGCAATAAAGTTTCAGCTTTGATCTCCAGCGTCTGCAGACCTCACTTTCTCCTTTTTTTTATCAGACTCTATCTACTGAAAATGTACAAATGCAGTATATTGGGTTTGTAATATTATTTGTTTAATATATTAGTTGTCTATTAAATAATGTTTCAATGTTGATTTTCATTTTTGTTACACTAAATGCCTTAAAATGTGAAATATTGCGGTGATTCTTTACATCGATCACAGAAAATTCATAGCTCTTCTTAAGGGTTTTAGGTCTCCATGTGGTTAACAACGCAAAACAGTTGTATGAATCCTGAGTAGGACTTTGTTGCCTTTTTATCCTTGACATGATCCCTGGGACTACAGAACTTCTATGCTTTTACACTCCAATTTATCTAACTCACTCAAACTCTTGTGGTTTTATTATTTTCCTGAATTTCAGCTAAAACAAAATTGGTTGGATGTCAGACTGGTCGATATGTAGCATATTAAATATAAAGCACTGAAACAACAAGATGTATTTTAGGCAGAGTAAATTCACAAATATTACAAGATAATTAGAAAAGAAAAGGTTTGAACAATCAGAATTTTCCAATCAGTATTACTATAAATGCTCTGATAAGCATCTCAGTGTCTAGTAATCATATCTGATCCAGATTATAAAATTTGCAAAGTCATTCCTAAGTTGTTGGTAAGTATACAGGAAAATATTTTAAGTACGTGCAGCTGAAATAAAAGGTAAATATTAGCAAGTTATATTTCATGGATGAAGTATAATAAAACACTGTGTTGTTAAAGCTGGGTACAATACCTTTTCCTTCTTTTCCATATGCCAGGCTTGGGGGAATGACTAGCTTCCTCTTCTCTCCTGCACACATCTCACGTAAACCTCTGTCCCAGCCTACAAGTGTTTCTTTGATCCCAAGTGTAAACCAAACTGCCTCGCCATTGTTGTCCTTGTGACTGAAATACAATAAAATTGTTTCAGAACCAAAATTTGAGCCAGAGATACAAGTAGGTCACAAACAAAAACAGAAATTGCTGGACAAGCTCAGCACACCTGGCAGTATCTGTGGACAGAAATCAGAGTTAACAGTTCAGGTCTGGTGACCCTTCCTAAGGATGATCTGACGAAGGGTAACTGGACCTGAAATGTTAACTCCGATTTCTCCCCACAGATGCTACTCGACCTGAACTTTTCCAGCAAATTCTCTTTTTGTTTCTGATTTCTAGCACCTGCAGTCCTTTTGTTTTTTATTCGATACAAATAGATGCTTCATCATTCTTTTATTGCAAGAGTGATAAATGTACCAGAAAGAAATAAATAAAAATGTTAATTGCAATACACTTGGTTATGTGCATTAGTCTTTTTAACATAATTAAGATATTTGAGTGTGTGTAATTAAGGGTTCGGGCAACAAAGTTTTTGGTTATGAAGATGGAGAATGGTGATATTGTGGACTGATTTCATTGAATGTGAATGAATCACCTATCTAGACTGCTAAAGGAAGCCAGGGAAGAAATAGTGGATGCTCTGATCTCCAATCCTCAGTAGATACAGACAAGATACCAGAGGGTTGGAGGTTTGCAAATGTTGTACCATTATTTCAACAAGCCAAGAGGGATTGTCAAAATAATTATGACTGATCTATCTGACCCCAGTGGTCAGCAAATTATTGGAATTAATACTGAGAATGAGGATTAATTGTTACTGAGAAAGGCACTCATCAGGGATTGTCAACATGGTTTTGTTATGGGAAGGTAATTAAACTTTGAGGTGGTAACAAAGAGAATTGATGACGATCATACAGTGGATGTTGACTATATTCATATTAATAGGGCATGTGACAAGATCCCAAATGGCTGACTGGTCAGAAAAATTGAAGCCCAGAGGATAGAGGAATGAAGTGAGTTAGATACAAAATTAGCTCAACAGAAAGAAAAAATGGCTAATGGTTGAAAGATATTTCTGCGATTGGAAAGTAGTTGCCAGCGGTATTCCAAAGGTTGGGTCCCTTGCAGTTTGAGGTATATCTTGGTGAATTAAACTTAGATGGAGTGGCATGATTGGAAATTTTTCACATGACACAAAAGTGGGTCATGTTGTTGATGCTGAACAGAATGGTTGTTGACTGCAGGAAGATCTGAATAGTTTGGTTAAGCGGACAAATAAATGGCAAATAGACTTCAATTGACAGAAATGTCAGGTTATGTATTAAAGCAAGGGAATACATGATAAATGTGAGCATGTTGAGTGGGCCAGAGGAAGTGAGAGACCATGAAATGCCTGACAACAGGTCACAGACACTGGCATGGCAGGTAGATAAAGTTGTAAAGAAGGAATATCTGATGCTTTTCATTATTGAATGAGGCATTTAATATAAAATTAAGAACGTAATTCTGCAAGTACACAAGGCACAAGTTAGGGCATAACTGGAGTCTGTGTGCAATTGTGATGACCAGATTACAGGAATGATGAAATTGTTCTAGAGAGAGTACAGACAAGATTTATGAAAATGTTGCAAAGTCACTAAAATTGCAGCTATGAGGAAAAGCTGGCTAGGCTATGGTTAATTCCATAAGAATAAAGCAGTTCAGGGTTTTACTTGAGATGTACAAAATAATGAGGTACTTGGATACATTGGAGAGCAGAGCCTCATTTTCTCCTAACGGACAGGTCAGGTACCAGGGATACAGATTTAAGGTGATTGAAACAAGGATTGGGGGGACACAAGGAAAGCCTTTTGCAACCAGAGGGTGGTGGATATTTGGAATCTGGTGCCTAATTTGGTAGTGGAGACAGAAGCCCTCAACTTGTTTAAAATGAACCTGGATCTCTATCTGAAGCACTGTAACTTACAAAACTACAGGGCAGAGGCTGGACTGTGAGATTGGATTAGGTGTCTAGTTTATTTATCTGATGTCGGGTTGATGGGCTGAATGGCCTCTTTCTGCATTGTAACTTTCCTATGGTTGCATGACTCTACCAAAGGCGCTTCACAGGAGGACTCTAAATCAAACTTTTACACCGAGTCATACAAGGCAATATTAGGGTAGATTAGGGTAAATGTGGTTAAAGTGGTTGGTTTTAAGAAACATCTTAAAAGGAGGAAAGAGAGCTAGAGTTTGGGGAGGGAATTCCAGAGTTTTGCAGCTGATATCACAGTTACCTATGGTAGAGCAATTAAAATCGGGGATGCGCAAGGCAGCAGAATTAGAGGAGCACAAATGTTGGGGGTTCGAGGAAATTCCATAACAGGAAGGAAGAGGCAATGATAAGATTTTAATATAATGAGAATCCAAAAAATGATGCGCAGTCAGTGAGAACAGGGTTGACAGACAAATAGGGCATGGTGCAAGTAAGGACATGGGCACTAGCATTTTGGAGCTCAAGTGAATGAAAAACAATGTTGGAGACCAACCTGGAATACTGAAGTATAGAGGCAACAAAGATATGATTGACAGATTCAGCAACAGATAGGTTGAGGCAAAGACAGTATATCATTTGATGTAAGAGGCATAGTTAGTGATGGTATGAATGTATGGCTGGAAGTTCATTAAAAATGACATTCATGTTGCAAATATCATGGTCTTGTCTGAATTGCCAGAGAATAATGGAGTCAGTGTGTAGGAAACAGAGTTTGAAACAGTCACTTTATTCAATCACACCAATATTTAAATTGGTACATAGTACTGGATATCAGACAAGCAGTTGAATAATTTAACAAAAGTGAAAGAGTCTTGACAGCTGGTAATGAAATAGAGCTGGCTGTTGTCAAATATTGAGAGATAATTTAAGCCATGTTTCTCACTAATCTTGCTGCGGCACAGAATTTAGATGAGAACTAGGAATGTACTAAGGATAGATCTTTTGGGGACATTGAAGGTGAACCATGAAGTGGAAAGAGAAGCTCTTTCAAATAATATCCCAATTACAATTAGATAAGTGAAAATAGAATAAGACAAGGTCCATCCAGTTGGACAATATTGGAGTGGAATTGGAGAAGGATAGTGTGGTCATCTATAGCAAGCCTGCAGACAGGTCAAGAAAGAACAAGGAGGGAAAGTTTATCCTTGTCACAGACACAAAGAATTGCCTTCCTAAATCTGTTAGCTCTGGTTTTATGTTATGCCCTCTTGTTCATAATTCTCCCATCAGGGGAAACAGTTTTTCTATAACTCCCTTATTCGATCTTTTTGACATTTTAAAGACTGCAATCAATCACTACTTAATGATCTTATTTCAAGCCAAGTTTATACAAACTGTAACGATAATTTAACCTCTGTGCCCCAGTATCATTGAAAAATTTAATAGACAGTCTCTCAACATCCAACATATCGTCTTAAAGGTGTAATACCTAACACTGAATGCAGTATGTTGGATGGAGAAAGACTCCATATAAAGGAAGCATAATTACTTTCACTTTGTAACTCAGCCCCCTTAAGATACCAGCTAATATTCCCTAAACTTTTTTGTTTACTTTTTGTACGTATTGTTCCACAAGTTATTTTGAAGTTAGAAGGACCTTTGTTTTGCTTGATCATTGGATGTTGGCATTTATTGCGCATTTTTAATTGCTCTGGAGGTGATGGTGAGCTGCCTTCTTCCATCACAGAGCTGTTAGGAAGGGGGAAGAGGAAGATTTTGATGCAGCGACATCGAATGAACAGCAATATATTTTCCAAGTCAGAGTGCTGTATAGGGCCAAGTGGGCTGCTTTGTTCTAGTGTCAAGGTTCTTCAGTGTTGTTGGAGCTGCACTTATCCAGAAGAGTGGAGAGTTTTCCATCATAATTTGTGGCTTCAAAATGGTGGATAGTTTTGAGGAACGAGTGTATGAGTAACTTAGCACAGAAATTCTAGTATCTGACCTGAGCTTGTAGCCATTGTATTTATATTGAGTGTCCAGTTCAATATCTGATCAATAGTAACCTCTGGAATGTTGATAATAGGGAATTCAGCAATAGTTAAATTTTGTTCCTGTCCTTGATGGCCATTGCCGGCCAACCGTATAGCGTGAATGGTACTTGACACTTAACAGCAAAAGCCAGAATGCTGTCGAGGTCATGCTGTGTATGAACACAGACTACTTTTGTATCTGTGGGGTCACAAATGATACTGAACATTAGTGAATATCCCCACTTCTGAACTTATGATGGTAGCAAAGTCATTGATGAAGCAGGTGAAGCGTAGGACTCTACCCTTAAAAATCTCAAGTGCTATTGTGGTATAGTGGCAGTGTCCCTGCCTTTAAGCAATGTCTTTTCCCTATAGTGGCAGATTTCAAGACTGGGGGGCATACTTTTACAGTTAGAGACAGAGACTAAAAAAGGACATGAAGGGTAACTTTTCTTTATATGCAGTGGTTCATGTGTAGAATGAACTTCCAAAGGAAGTCATGGATACAGGTACAATTAAAATGTTTAAAAGTCATTTGAATAAGTACATGAATAAGAAAGGGTTGAGGGATATGGGCCAAGCACAGGGAAGTGGGACTAGTTTACTTGGGATTACAATGGGCATGGGTTGGTTGGACGGACCAAAGGGTCTGCTTCTATAATGTATCACTATGACCTGGGTTCAAGTTCCACCTGCTGTCGAGGTGTGTATAGCATCTCTGGACAGGTTGATTAGGAAATATGTACCTGATGAACTTCTACAGGCCTGGAACAGAGGTGACTGACTTCCAACAATCATAACCATCTGCCTCTGTACCTGCTATGACCCCCAACCAGTGGAGACCTCCTGATTGTCGATTCGTCAACTTTTAATCAGGCTCTTTGGTCAAATGCTATCTTGATGTAAAGAACAGTTACTCTTCTATCAACTCCAGATTTCAGCTCTATTTTTCCATGTTGAGACCAAAACTGTAATGAGGTCAACAGCTCAGCAGCTAAACATAAAGTCAGTGGGCAGATTAGATTAGATTCCCTACGATGTGGGAACAGGTGCTTCGGCCCAACTAGTCCACACCGACCCTCCGAAGAGTAATCCACCCAGACCCATTTCCCTCTGACTAATGCACCTAATGCTATGGACAATTTAGCATAGCCAATTCACCTGATCTGCACATCTTTGGACTGTGGTAGGAAACCGGCGCACCCGGAGGAAACCCACGCAGACACGGGGAGAACATACAAACTCCACACAGACAGTCACCCGAGGCTGGAATTAAACCTGGGACCCTGGTGCTGTGATAGCAGGCACCATGCCACCCCTATCATTGAGAAGCAAGTGCTGCTTGAACAGCACTTTCAACAACAGCTTTGACGACTTGGAATGGTGTAGGGGTCATTGGCAGGTTTGGATTTGTTTAGCTTTTGTGGTCAGGACATTACTGAGCAATTTACTAGATTGTTCAATAAGTGTCCAGGTTGTAGCTGTACTGGAACATCTTAGGTGCTGGAATACCAGTTCATGGCAATATATCCCAGTGTAAGCCTAGAATTCAAACTGAATTGAAAGAAAAGAGTTAAATGCCCCATTTATAGCAGCAAAAGTAAATCCCCAATTAAGCCCATTATCTGCATACAAGTAATATCCATCACACCTGGGCTGCCTAGCAATATTAAAATTTGGCAATTAAACTCCTTCTGGAGTTACATTGCTGCCAGTTAATATTTAAATAATGTTAAATAGCTTATGGAGGGAGTCAGGAATCAGAGGCAGGACTGAAAAACAATGTGAAAAGTGCAACATTGTTGAACACACCTCATTATAATTCAGTGGTGTCACTGCAGAGTCCCCAGCTTTGGTACTAAAGCACAGTGCCGCTAAAAGTATTGCTCTCTTGGAGGTGCCATTTTCATATATACACAAAATGATGGACTAAGACTCTCGCAGACACTATTCTAATAGTAGAGGAGCTTTCCCGGTCTCCTAACCGCTTCGTGTTTCAACCAATAACTGAAGTGTACCACCTGGTTATGTATTAAATTAATTGCCCTACGGATATCCTCATATTGTAAAAGGCACACTAATGTAAATGCAAAACTCTTACTTCACTGTTATAATCCGACTCTCAGCTTTGCTCATCAGGCAACTTAGAAAGTTAGTGACACTTTTAAAGTCGGAAATATCTATTCAGTCTTGAACCTCACAGACTTACCTGGAATGAAACATGGTGCCATTCTCAAAAAATCCAGTATAATGGATCAGTAACTGGTCACCTAGTTTGGTCTTTCGGTGACAGAGGAAAGGCTTTTGCAGCACATCGATTTTCACATCAGCCTCTGGAATCAGGGCACTGCTGGCATAACCCAGCACAAAGGTGAAAACGAGTGCGTGGGAAGCTTGCAGACCCTTGGGCAACATAGTATGCAAAACTATTTTTCTCCCACTTTTTTTTCTTGAGAGTCTATCCCTTTCTTTAATTGCCCCCACTGCCTTCCCCTTCCCTCAGTCCCAAACCCATGTAGACGTGGCAGGTCCAACTTGCTCACACAGGTCCAACTCTCGCACAAACCCCGCCCCCCCAGCCGACGTCACAAAGGAATCCGCACACTCCCGGCGAGCGTTCGACAGCATGGGAACGCAACAACCGGGGGGGGTGGGGGAAATCTCCCATCTCCTCAGCGCTGATTGGTGCAGGGCTGCCGGAGCGCCCGCCGCTGATTGGATTCTCGCCCGGGATCCCCAGCAGTGCCAGCAGCGTTCTCTAGCGAGTGGTCCATCGAGCTGTCAATCATAGCACATCACGCCCCCCCGGATCTGTTCCTGGTTGCGTTCGGCTGTTCTGAATTGTTGCAGTGTGTATCAATGGAGTGGGAATGGTATCGTGAGTTAGCTAGCAAGTGAATGGCAGGGGATCTGTACACTTACCATGGAAGGCATGCTTTATAAATGGACCAATTATCTCAGTGGTAACTCGCTCTCTTTTATTTCAAGCGTGAGATTTGGTTTTGTGTTCGGTTTTGGTTTCAGCTTACAAAGCAGGCTTGGGTGTGTGTGCCGAGTGCTCCTGTCAGCTCGTTGCATTAGTGACCAAAGCGATGTTTCGTTTCCTCTCCAGTTGACAGGCCTCCTAAGATCGTGGCAGGGCCTCTTAAAAACAGCCGCTGGACTTAATGTGATTGCATTTTTATTTTTAAAAATGTCTTTTTAGGGGTCTCGGCCTGAACATGAAGACAGTGCAAATAGGATTTAGTATGAGCTGCTCCAAATGCACCTCCCGATGCTGCTGGGCTTGCTGTGCTCTTCCAGCCTCCTGCTTGTCTACCGAGCAAGCTGTAACCAGTATTCGGAGTCTGTAGTGAGGTATCTAGGTCACACGGTGGCAAGTAAAGCTGCTGTTGTCACGTTAGATCTAATCTTTTTGGCATTCTTTGACACTAAAAGTCATTGAGGATATATTTCAATAAGAAGGCTTCAATAGGTCGACCTTCACTTTTTTTTGGTTAAGACTGGATTTCACTATCTCAATGCATGTGCATTAAACAAGTCTCCTTGGTCTTTTTTTTATTAACACTTCATTTCAATTAATAAGATTGGAAATGTCAAGCATGCTTACTTATGATCATTCCTTGTTTTATTTCAGAAAACTGAAGTGAGGGAAATTATTGAAGGAATTTCCCATGCTCCACTTCTTCAGCATTATCTGACTGAGCAGTAATTATGCTCGAGGTTTCTTTAAAATTATCTTTCAATAACATAAGACTGATTTACAAGTTAATTTTAATTAGCATATAAAATGTTCTGCAATTTACTTACTTTGCTTGGAATCAATTGAATTGTTACTTCATACTGAAGTATAATTTACAATGTACAATAATGGATTTAGTGCACCCATCAGTTTGAATATTTAGAGTTTTATTCTGACATCATTCCATTCACATTACCTGTGTGCCACTTGAATTCTGCTGTTCAGGAGAGAGTTCTATGTGGATCTGTTCTCTCTCTCTCTCACACACACACACACACACACACACACACACAACTCTTCATAGGTGCCATCAGTAAATCAATGTGGCTGATTGTAAACACATAGAAGTTTGTTGTATTGATGACAATGTTGGTCGAACAGTTCTGTGTCATCTCAGACGTTCAGTCACTTGTCGGTAAACACAAAGTAGGAAAGAAGTCACAGTTTCACTCAGCACATTTGTTATGCTTGGTCTTGCATTGTAACAACTTTATATTATACAGAAGTGAATTATTTCCAGATTGTGCATATACTCTAAAACTGTAGTTTTGGTGTCTTGTCTACTCTTGTCCTTTCAGTTCCCTTGTTTTCAGGAAAATCACTTTATATTTCAATTTTTCTGACTCACTTGAGAGATTCAGAAGGAATCTGCAAATGGATTTATGTAAAGTTTTCATGGCCATAGCTTGATGTGGCTGTCACTGATTAATCCTCCTGCGGAGTTATCAACAGTGAGCATTTGCTTTATTAAAACCATTTATCCGACGTATTAGTCTAAGCAATTGCTTACTAGTAATCTGCTTATATACCACTGCATTTAAGTACCAAGATGGGTGGACTATGTTTGGTGTCAGGTGGTTTCTCCCAACATATTTGACTAGAGAAGCTTAGAACCAAGTTAACCTCTGTGGCTGTCTCAGTATTGTAATATTTCCCAAACAGGACCAGAGTGGCCCAGTGACGTGTTATTAATCAGTAATTCATGCTGGTTTACTGGGGCCAGGGGAGACATATCATTATTGGGTTAGAATTGTTCTCACTCTGATCCGGCTGAAAGTGAGGACTGCCAATGCTGGAGATCAGAGTCAAGATTAGTGTGGTGCTGGAAAAGCACAGCAGGTCAGGCAGCATCCGAGGAGCAGGAATATCGACGTTTCGGGCAGGAGCCCTTCATCAGGAATCCTGATGAGGGTCTCCTGCCCGAAATGTCGATTTTCCTGCTCCTCAGATGTTGCCTGACCTGCTGTGCTTTTCCAACACCGCTCTAACCTTGACTCATTCTGAACCAGCCAGCCTTGCAGTCTAATGTTTTGGTGGATTGAAGAATTTTGTCTGGACAAGCATCTGGAGGCTACTTGAATTTTGTGTAGGCTGGCTACGTAGTTTGTTAGCTTCCAGCAGTTCACCTCTATAGACCAATGAGCCTTAGCAAAAACAGGAATTTCTGGAGAGACACAGCAGGTTTGGCAGCATACCTGGAGAGAAAATAGAGTTAATGCCTTGAGTCAAGTGATCCTGATTTAATCCTGAAGAAGGTCACTGCAGTTTAAATGTTTATTTTCTCACAGCAGATGTTGCCAGACCTGTTGAGTTTCTCCAGTAATTTCTATTTTTGTTTCAGATTTCCAGCATCCACAGCTCTTTATTTTATTTTGTTGACCCTTGGTTTTGGTTCCTGCAATCAGTAACTAATCTCTCTGGACTTGGATGGTTGCCCATGTTGCTGTGGACAGACTTCTATATTTAATGTGGCCTCGGTTATTATGGATTTACTGACAGGAGAAAAACCTGCTTCTGACAGCACATAACACTGAAAGCTAAAAGCAAAATTCTACAGATACTGGAAGTTTGAAAATAAAAGAGAAAGAGCTGGAGAACCTCAGCAGATCTGGTGGGATCTGTGGAAGAAACAGTTAATCTTTTGAGACCAGCATTATTCTTGAAGAAGGGTCATGCTGAACTCAATGTAAATTCTTTTCATCTCACTACAGATACTGCCAGTTTGCTGAGTTTCTCCAGCACTCTCTGTTTATGTTATTAGAAAATGAATTGCCAAATTATTCAAACTAGCTTGGTAGACCTGCTACCATTTTTATTTTAGTGTCTGTACCTTTGAGGGTATGGGGTTAATATTGTAGTGTTTTGTCTTCTCCATGTCTCTTGTAATATCAATACTGCAGCTAGCTTATAGAAAGTTACTCAGGAAATTCTATAATCATCCGTTCTGACAAATGCAACTGGAGCTATTTGATTGTGTTTTGAATAACAGTTATATTAAAGACTTGAGGATGTTGGTGTTCGACATCTTGTCTTTCCACTCAATACCAGTAGTATGGTAGACAGTGCAAATGAAAATGGTTAAGTTTCTGGATGTGTCACCAACAGCAGTTGCAGCCCTACTATCAATTTAGAAGGTGCTGAGAGCAATTAGGTTGCATAAATACTTCTAGCAGTGTAACTCCTTTTTCCTGCTGGGTTGGGCTTCACAAAGGCAGAGCAGGTCTTTCCAATCCGATGTGTAATTTTGGTATTGATTGTGATATTCTGAGAGAGAACATTATCAAGATGGCAAAATGTACCTGTGGTCTTATGTGGTGGATTATTGATTGTAATCAGAGAGAATGTGACCAAGGGAGCAGGTGTAGTTTGGACCATGACTTTAATGTTTTTTAAGGAGATTGTAGTCTAAAATGCTATGTCACCTGAGCAAAGCAGTTGGATAAGAGCTGAATTTACTGGAGAATGTAATAGTTGGCAGTACTTCAATTGTAAAAATCTTATCAATGTGTTCAAGTCTCTCCCTGGCCTTGCCTCTACTTATGTCTGCAAGCTACTTCTGCATTACAACCCTATAAAATCTCATTGCTTCTCTAATTCTGGCACTTGTGTATCCTCAATTTTGATTAATCCACCACTGGCTCTATGCATTCAGATCTCCAAACCACACATCTGGATTTCTCTCCCTAAAGCAAGGTGGTAAGGAAAAGCCAGGGAACAATAGACAACAGTAGTGGACAACTTGTTGGACGGAAACCTGAGGAACAGGATTTACACTTAACAGGACTTATACACTTAATGGTAAGGTCCTAGGGAGTGTTGTTGAACAAAGAGTGCAGGTTCATAGTTCCTTGAAATAGGTAGATATGATAGTGAAGAAGCCATTTGGTATGCTTTCCTTTATTGTATTGAGTACAGGAGTTGGGAGGTCATGTTGCGGCTGTACAGGACATTGGTTAGGCCACTTTTGGAATATAGTGTGCAGTTCTTGTCTCCTTCCTATCAGAAGGAATGTTGTGAAATTGAAAGGGTTTAGAAAAGATTTACGAGGATGTTGCCAGGGTTGGAGGACTTGAGCTATAAGGAGAGGCTGAATAGGCTGGGGCTGTTTTCACTGGAATGTCTGAGGCTGAGTAGTGACATTTACAGATGTTTTTACAATCAATGTTTTTACAGACATGGATAGGATAATAGACAAGGTCTTTTCCCTGGCGTGGGGGTGTCCAGATCTAGCGGGCATAGGTTTAGGGTGAGAGGGGAAAGATATAAAAGGGACCTGAGGGGCAACGTTTTCACATGGAGGGTGGTGCATGTGTGGAATGAGCTGCTGGAGGAAGTGGTGGAGGCTGGTACAATTACAGCATTTAAAAGGCATCTGGAGGGGTATATGAATAGGAAGGGTTTGGAGGAATATAGGCCAAGTGCTGGCAAATGGGACTAGGTTAGGTTAGGATATCTAGTGGGCATAGATGAGTTGGACAGAAGCGTCTGCCTCCCTGCTGTACACCTTTATGACTTTCCCCTCTTCTTTAAAACTACTTCTTTGTACAAGTTTTTGCTGACCTGTCTGAACATTTCTCAATGAAGTTTAGTGCCAAATCTTATAACACTTCTCTAAAGTGCTTGAGTTTGCTCTACTGTGTTAAAAATGCTATATAATAAGTGGTTATTATGTTAGCAAGTAATGCAAAATTAGTGGCAAAAATTAGCAGTGATCTGCACTATTATTTTTGTATGCACCCTTGGAAAGTTGAAGATGTCATCACCTACACATTATTTGATATAGATGCCTGTATAATCTTCTGAAATACCTTGAGCAGTATCATAGTAAATGTATTTTCTGCAGCACTGAGACAAGAAAACACTAAACACTGTTAACTATAAATGGCGCTAATACATAACACTGATCTGTTAATCCTAAGGGCCTGCTAGATCTATTAATCAGGCTATCATATCAACAGGAAGCTATCAGACCTTATTTGCAATTCTGCCAGGGCATCTATTGTTTAGAAGAATCTCCTGCAATGTATCATGAGTTGCAACATCAAATGGTAATATCCATGTATAGAAATTCTGGTACTCTGCAGGGGTTGAAGGCTGAAAAAAAAATCATATTTGACATTCTACGCCAAACTTGAATGCTGCATGGATTTCCTCCGAAAGAATATTTTCTGCTAGTTCCAATTAGTTTACAGAAAATTTTATCTGCTAACAATGCAAAATGAAATTTCCAGTGACAATTCTAGCTTTATGCTTTATAAGTATATGCTGCTAGCTTTTTTAGAATATTACACAGTTTTGCATTCCAGATTTTTTTGTTGAGGTTAAGGACTCTCTTACTCTCCATGTGGCTGTGTGATTCGGGTGGGACAATGGTTAACACTTGCCTCATAATGCAGGTTCCCAGGTTCGATTCCACTGTTGAGCGAGTGTCTTATGTTTCCTCCCATAGTCCAAAGATGTGCAGATTAGGTGGATTGGCCAAATTACACTTGTAGAATCCAGGAATGTGCAGGCTAGGAGGATTAGACATGGTAAATGCGGGATTACAGGGATAGGGTGCGTTTCCTTCAGAGGGTAGGTGCAGATTTGAGGGCCAAATGGTCTCTATCTGCTCTTTGGAGAAATATATGGTTGTGGGTCATGGAATCCTTCCAATGTGGAAGTAGTGTGGATCTGTGCAGAGACACCACCGAACTGATTGTTATTACACCTTTTGCTATATTTGAGGGCAATATTTGAGGAGTTACCTCCACCATCATCTTTCGCAATTTTTCTTTCACAGTGAAAGTTTAAGGTTGAATTTGATGTTATAATTGTTGAAATGTGGTTTTACAAACCATAAGTGAGAGTTGAGCAGTGTTCATAGAGGCCAGAATTGTCTGATTTCCTCTTTATCCTCAAGTTAATATTAGCTCACTTTGACGATTCTTGAGACAGTGGAATTTTACTTTTGGATATTCATTTGGTCAAAAGAAAAAATGTTTTCCTTCATACCTTGACTTCCTTGTGCAGGGAAGACACAACTAAACTATTTCTATTTGCAATAATACTAATTTTAAATGATGCATAGTCTAAATGGACATATTTTGGCATAATTCAGTCAAAAGTATTGCCCCAGTTTTAAAAATGATTATGTTATTGGCTCTCAGTATTATTTCTGGCTATATCTCACAGCAACTTGTTGCATCTGCATATGTACAGTTCAATGTAAGTTGGTGTCAGAGATGCTTTGTATCTCCATAGTGTATACTGTTACACTCCTAACTCATAGATTTTGCATTAAGATCACTTTACTGGCGTGAACTTGTAATGCTTGCTCACCTGTACTGCACTATATCTGGCTATGAAAGTTAAGGGAACTTTGATGTTGTAATAAATGATAATTACTACTGAACAACCTCTAATTCTGTAAAGTTAATGTTGTAAATGTGAAGTCTTATTCCCTGAGAAGAAATTTAATACTAAGCAACTTTAATAGTTCTAGTTTTTCTCTCTTGTATCTCTCCCTTTAACCTCACCAGCATGTCGCAATCTTTATTTTACTACTTGTACATGATTTAAATTTAATTTTTATTTCCTGTGTTTACTTCCCGACTGGCAGTGTGCATGTTTTAGTGAGGATACTTCAGTCTGGTTGAAGAATATTGCAGTTGCTGGCTGTGCTCATAATGCCACAGACACCCTATAGAGGGCACTGCAATAGATTAGATGCCAGTTTAGTCAAACTCCCTACTGACCGGCCTGTGAAGTAACTCCTGTCAGTGGTGAAAGCTGTAACTTTGCCCCTTCAAGTAAATTCTAAACTGTTATTTAAGTTTGCATTTCCTAAGCTGAACATTTATCTTCAAACCCATTTCTGTAAGGCAAGACACTGGATACAAAGAGATTGAGACTTAAAAAGGAGCTTTCAGAATTATAAATACTATTCCTAATTTTGAAGTTCAAGCTGGAAAAGATAGACACAAATATTGGATTGACAAGGGAGTTTTCTTGTTGTTGGATTTTTGGCGAATATAAATTGACTGATACCTCTGAAATAATTGACAAAATAGTCCCAGTTTGTCTTGTTAGAAACACATGTGTATGCTATTCTATAGTTTAATAACTTGACATTACTAATGTTTTTTACACAGGATGGCAGCCACGCTGGTTTATTCTTGCTGGAGGAATTTTGTCCTATTATGATTCACAAGAGGACACGTGGAAGGGCTGCAAAGGCAGCATTAAGATGGCAGTGTGTGAAATACAAGGTAAAATATAAGGTATTTCTTAACATCTTTGACCTTCAATTTCCATTTCCTTCCTGCTGGTATGGAATAATTAGAAAATTGGACTCAAAAAAGACTTTCATTATAAGTTACACTTGGCATTAAAAATTCTTGCATTTACCATCTTCCCTTATTTGGTATTAACTCTTCATGGCTTTAATTAAGTTTTAATTTTTAAAAAAATACTGTGTTGAACAATGAAAACAGTGCATTTCTGGAGTTTGTAGTTCAAAATATGGGTTATACCTTGAAGGAATGTAATGTGCGGTAACATTTAGTATGAAAATGAAATGATAAAGCAATATATATTAAAATTATTTCACTTAAGCTGGCAATTCTATATTCAAATTTAATTATGTCAATGGATTGTACAGAATGAAGGTGCAATAATTTTGATTAAGGATGTTATTTTGAAGCTGTTTGATGTATTTACCTGGGTGAAGAATGGATTTTAATTATAATTAATGTAGAGAGGTTTTTGTTTTTGTTATATTGACTCTGAGCAGCTTACACGCCAAAATTATGAAAAGAATGCTGTTTAACAAGTGAGGAATTCTCTTTACACGAGCTTCCAGAGGTTTTAAAGGATGGCATAACATCTGCAGGATGATCAGTCTCTGACAGAGAAAAACAAAATGAGATTTGGGTTTAACCCTTAGTCAGTTTTCGAAAGGTACAATGGGACACTGAACTTCTGATAGAAAAAGCTGGTTACACAGAATGGTATACCTTATGTTTCTGATGTTTTTTCATAATCTATGTAGTTCCAGTCATGTAATTTAAAATATATATTTATTTTTTTGTAAATGTTTCATCCATGTGGAATAATTTATGCCACAGCTATATTTACTTTTCTTAGTTTAGTCTTGTGCTCCATTTCATGATGCTTTTTCTGTAAGCTTCAACAACAAATACAACCAGTTTATGTTGGTAGTCTTCTATCCCAGTGAACGAAGCTGACTTTTCTTCTGAAACTGATATGTGGATTGAGGCACTATATTTTTTTTTATTGACAAAAAAATCATGCATCTTCCCTCAATCTTTTCTTTATGATCTCTATTTCTGATCTGTTTCAATGCTAAGATCTAATATAACTGCTGTATTTGAATCCAGGCCACTTGTATTGCAAGGAGGTTTTTGAACATCAGAGCAGTACATATGTCAGGAATTCTACAGTGTTATGCAAGTTAAATTTGACCTTGAACCTATCTCAGTGATTGGAAAAGATCTATGTAGTCCAACATTGAAATTTAAGCACTTTGCACCCAGGTACAGACCGTGTATTTAATTTCTCAGCAATATTCTTAAAGTTAGGTAGCAGGAAATACAAAATACTGCCTATTCATACAACTCCCCCCATTAACCCCACCCATTTAATGTTTTTCCAACTGGGAGAGACCAGCGATCCATTTCTCTAGATCTTTTCCTTTGTTCTGGCAGTAAATTTGAGAAGGTGCTAAAATGATCTATTTCAACAGATCCACCTTTATATGGTTTTCCATGTAACCAGATGGACTAAGGGCCAGCTCATGCACAGAGGTACTGCTGAAGTTAAACACCATTGGTTTCACAACAGAAGAATAGTGCCCACTTTTGTTTCCATTCCAAATGCAGTGATCAACCACACAGTGAACCTTTTTGCATGCAAATGCATCTGGATGAAAATGGGTCTGGCTACCGGAATAGAGTGGAGTACGGAAACTTTGGGCTGGATTTTCATCAAGGAAATAGGTATTAGAAGTTGGGAATTTTTCCTGATCCGATAATCCATTCTCCATTCTGGAGGAGCAATCCTACCCTAGTTTCATGTTGTGGAGGAAGACATGGGTTGGTGATCAGCTAGCTGTCGCCAGAAGCAAACCTGAGACAGCAACAGAGATGGGCAAGTGGCTAAGTCAGCAGGTTAGAATTCATACCTATTTACTGGGATATTAGCCTAGTTATAACCTTGACCATTCGGCTCTCGAGGTCTCATCCTGCACACAACTCATACCATCTTCAATCCATGCTAAGATATTTTGCATTCCTTTCACATCTCAAAGCACCCTCAATGCCCCTCATATCTCCCATTTCCCCATGCATTGCATATATTCATTCTTTCAGCATCTTAGGTGGTCAGAACTGATGAGCTATTTCCAAATCTAACCAGTCTCTGCTCCTGAAACAGACGCTAAACGCAAAGAGACTTTGAAAATCTCTGGCAATAAAATTGTTCATCTTCCAATTTCTTAAAAATGCCGATCACGCACACAGCCACACGTTGTGTTAATGACTGCATACCTCTTAATTCCCTGTAAATAAACACATTGACATTGAAAATAAATCTTCAGAGGAAGATTAAGTTATTACAAAGAATAAAGATGACAGTCAACTAATGTTTGCTCAGCACTGCAAGCTGTGTCACAATTGCTTACAGTGCTAAGTCCATTACCATTTTTGATGCTCAGGCAAGCATTCATATTGAGGCTGTCAGACTCCTGCATGTTGAACAGATGGATAAACATCAATTTCCCGCAGATGGCTTCATTAAGATTGCTTGCCTGTAATTCAAGAGTGGCTCATGAGCTGATTGAGAAGAGTTGACATAGCTCGTAGGGAGTGTGTGCTTTGCTTGTTTAACACATTTATAACATTGAATAACCTGATTTTTCTTGATGGAATATTTTCAATGTGTTTGCACAAAATTAAATTTGTCATTGAGAGCTTGAGAAGACAAAAGGGGCAATGTTTTCCATTGAATGTAGAATGGCTGTTTTTCTTTCAATTCCTGACTCCAGACAAGAGTCTCCACATGTTCTCGATTCCTCTGAGTTGCCATGAAGTGTGGCTAGTACGCTATCAAAATAGCGTGATGTTTGAAATGCCATCCCTACCATGGAGTCGGTAAAGTTGAGTGCTGGCTGCAGGTACCCTGGCCCTTGGCTGGTAAAAGTTTCCATCATGGGGCCAAGAACTTCAGAACTGAGTCCTGCACATCATTTTTAAAAGCCTTTCAACTTGACCTGACTCCACAAAAATCTGGGCCTAATGGTCTGGTTTTAACCGTTTGTTTGTAGGTGAATTTCAATTGATTTAAAATCTTGCGGATCATTTTAAATGAAAGTGGATCATAAATAGGAGACCTGCACGGATGGCTGTTTTTGCCTTGAAGGAGCAAACATCATCAGCAAAATAACCTGAAACTTTTGGTTTAGGTTTCTCTTTGATGTATGAATGGCAGACTTCGGGTTAATTATTCTGCTCATCGTCTTTATATCTTTCTCTTCACCACTCAATCTTCACTACCAACTTTTCCCCCATCCCTCGGGGATATTATTATCCATTTCTTTCATTTGCAGTGCATAATAGTGACAACACAAGAATGGAGCTGATCATTCCAGGGGAACAACACTTCTACCTGAAGGCTGCGAATGCTGCTGACAGACAGAGGTGGCTTGTTGCCTTGGGATCTTCCAAGGCTTGTCTGACGGACAGCAGGACAAAGAAAGAGAAAGGTAAGTTTTGTTTTCACTGTTGGCACAGGACTACTATTTTTGTATCACTTTAACAGAGCATACATTGCACGAAAGAAATTTGAAAGGATCTTTTCTGAAGTGTACAGTTTATCTTTCCTGCTCCTGGAATCATTGAATTCCTACAGTGTGGACCTGATTCTATACAAAATTGTCAAAGAAGTACTTCATTGTGAAGATGACAGTAGAAACATTTGAGGGGAAATAAAAAAGCTGCTGAGTGCGTAAAACAAAGATTTGGTGGAGGTCTATGAGATGGTTCCCTGTTTCCACTTTTAACAAGAGACTGTGTGGTTCAGGGAGGGAATTGAGAGATTTGTCCAAATGTGTGCTTATGATTTGAAACTTCAGGTTTGTACAATACAATATAGTTTATTCAATGGCATTCTAGGACAATGTTTGTTCTTTGTGTTTGAGCAGGAGGGGAAAATTGGATATTTGCCTTTTTAATGTATTGTTGCAGTTTTGATAAGGAGCATAGGAAAATATTGCTTTGGAGCTGGAGTAAGTTATTTATCGTTCCACCCTGTTCTGCCACTTGGTAAGATCATGACTGATAGAGTTAAGACCACAACCTATTTTTCTGTCTGCACCCTTTAACTCCCTTGTCAGTCAGAAATCTAACTTTCTTTTAAATAATTTCAGCAACCCAACCTTCACTGCTTTGTGGGGAAAAGAAATCCACAGACTATTTTTCCTTTGAGGGAAAAATATTCTCTACATCTTAGCCTTAAAATGGATACCTCCTATCCTTAAACTCTTTCCACTAGTTCTAATTTCTGTCACTTGAGGAACTTTCCTTTCAGTTACCAACATTATCAAGTATCTCCATGATTTTTATATATCATGATAAAATCATCTTTCATTCCTCTAAATTCCAGTGGGTGTGTTTTGAATCTATTCAATAATTCATCAGAGGAATGAGTTGAGTGAACTGCTTCAAATGCTAATGTATGTTCTAAGGTGAGAAAAACTGCACACAGCTCTCACTGTAGTTTCTCTATGTGCTTATACAGCTGCAGTGAAACTTCCTTTCATTTTATTCCATTCTGTTTTGTCATGACCCATTTGGGAAAGTGCACTAATTTACAAGCCTCATTACACTCCAGGATCAGCAGAAAAGTTAACTATTTGATCAAAGCCCACAAAGTCCCGATTTAATTGTCGGTTGGAATTAAGTTAGCAGAAAGCACTGACCAGGTTCCTGCACTTAACAAGAACTACCACTTATTACAAATGAGCAATATCTAAACATGAATAAGTAGCTATGAACTATCAACATGTGGCTGTACTAGCCAAATCTCTAAGCCCCTTTTAAAACTCTTCCACATGCACACAGACAGATATAAATAAACAAATAGATATTGGACTTAGGGTGGAAGGAAAAATCTGGGAACCACAGATCAATAGCGCCAATCTGCATGGTTTATTGAGGTGTCCCTTCTGCTTGCCAAGATTTCCTGTTCTTTGATCTTCTGCGAGAACCTCCTTTAATAATGGATTCCAATAATACCTGTATGGGAGCTGTTAGCTTAACTGAACTATAATTTTCTGCTCTCCTTGAAACGAAGAGATACGTTAGCTGTTTTCCAGCGCTGGCACCCTTCCAGAATTAAAAACAATTTGGATAATTGGAACCAAAGCAACCATTATCTCTGCAGCCATTTATTTCAAGACCCTAGACTACAGTCCATCTAGTCTTGGGGATTGTCACCCTTTAGTAGTTTCTCCAATACATCTTCCCTGTTGGTAGCAATTGTGATGTCAGGCACACAATACCTATTTTCCATTATTAATTCCCCAGACTCATTCTCCACCACCCGGTTTAGTTATTCTTCCTATTTAAATATTTGCAGAAACTTTTACTATCTGTATTTTTATATAATTAGCTAGCTGTAGTATAACTGCATTTGAGGGTTAGAATGCAAGTGACATCAGCCACTATGATATCAGATTACGTGGTACGAATTTCTTGTCCAGTCTGTGGCAACAGACTTGTCTCAAGTACCTCATGTAAATAAATAGCTTTTGGTAATTAATAAATTGATATTCAAAATGTAGAAGACTCGGCATCTATACTGGATAGATCAGATTAATTATTCAGGGGATCAACTTGGGTCAAAACCTTACAACACTAGTTTTCTTTCCTGCTCTATCTTTTCCTGCCTTTGCTTTTAGTAACGTTTGCTGATATTTAAAATCTGATAAATCTTATACCCACCATTAATCAGTGTAGCTACTGCAAGGTGGCCTATAAACTATCCCACAAGTAATCTCCCTCCTATAGAAAGGATGTTGTGAAACTTGAAAAGGTTCAGAAAAGATTTACAAGGATGTTGCCAGTGTTGGAGGATTTGAGCTGTAGGGAGAGGATGAATAGGCTGGGGTTGTTTTCCTTGAATCGTCAGAGGCTGAGGAGTGATAGAGTAAATAGACAAGGATTTTTCCCTGTGGTGGACGAGTCCAGAACTAGAGGGCATAGGTTTAGGGTGAGAGCGGAAAGATTTAAAAGGGACCGAAGGGGCAACTTTTTCTTGCAGAGGTTGGTGCGTGTATGGAATGAGCTGCCAGAGGAAGTGGCGGAGGCTGGTACAATTACAACATTTAAAAGGCATCTGGATGAGTATATGATTAGGAAGGGTTTAGAGGGATATGGCCCAAGTGCTGGCAAGTGGGACTAGATTAATGTAGAATATCTGGTTAGCATAGATGAGTTGTTCCAAAAGGTCTGCTTCCATGCTGTACATCCCTATGACTATAAGTGACCTGTTATTTTTCCTTTCTTTTATCTCTACCCAAACTGATTCTACATCCTGCTCTGCTGAGCTAATACTCAACAGTCTGCTTTGTAAACAATGTGAGGGGATTTAATGAAACTGTCAAAATTCTTACAGGGATGACATGGTGGAAGGTAGATAGCATGTTTGCCTTGATGCTGAGTCCAGATTAGGAGCATGCATTCTCAACATTATGCACAGGCTATTTGGGACTGAAATGTGGAAGAGTTTCTTTGCTCAGAGGTTTTGAATCTTTCAAATTTTCTGCCTCAGAAGGTTATGGAAGCTTAATTATTGGGCATGTTTTGATGGATTTCTAGAGCCTAATAACACCATGCTGTATGGAGATAGAGCAGGAAAATAACTTGAGCGGATGATCAGCCATGATCCAATTGAATAGCAGAGCAAGTCCCAATAATCTGAATGGCGTACCCCTATTCCTATGTTTCCAACAAAAGAATCCACCATCTTCCTAGCTTTCTTTCCTATGTTTTGTCAAATATTCTTCAATTCACAGGTCCCAGCCTTAGTCACTGTTCAACCTTGTTTCCAAAGACACTTGGGTCACACATGTTGATTTGTATCTGTGCTAACGATTTCATCAATCTTGCTTCGAATGCTGCACAGACGAAGATGTAATATTACTTTTTATAAAGGATATTTTTGCAGAGTCTGGTTTAAATTTGGGAATATGCATGGCCTGTAATATACAGGGTGATGCCAAAAGTGAGAGCTCAGTTCCCACACCAGCTGAGGTTACCATGAAGAACCCTTTCTCAATTTCTCCCCTTGACTGTGACACACAGGTTAAACCACCACCAGTCATCCCTTTTCCCTTTCTCGGAGCAGCCCTGTGGTCTGGTAAGACTACAGGTACAATTTACCTTACCTTTTCACTTTATCTTCCTCCATCTGTGTTCCTTTCTCATCACCTTATACCCCTAATTTGGCTCATTATACAGACATTTGAGGAATTTCTAGTAATATTATTTTGATGTCCTATCAGTTGTGATCACCTGATGAAGGAGCGTCGCTCCGAAAACTAGTGTGCTTCCAATTAAACCTGTTGGACTATAACCTGGTGTTGTGTGAGTTTTAACTTCTCACAAACAGCATTGTGATAATGACCACATAATCTGTGTAAGTGAAAACTTCCATTTCCACATGTTTTCGCATCAATTCTTGGAATGTTTATTAGAATTAAGTCCTCATTATATCATAGCACAACCTTCACTGATGTTTGAATTAAAAATTGTGCCCTGAATTTGTCCTCATTGCTTTTGGGTTATTGTACTCAAAGTGACATAACTCTACCTAATGCTGTTAATGCAACATTTTTTAAAAGTAAAGACTTTTTATTTTGCTATGAAGTTTCTTCTCAAACATTTAGCTTTAGTGGCGATGAAATATGATCCCTTAAATTTCCATTACATATGATTTAGTGGGATTATTCAATCTAAAGTATAGATATTAATAAATGGTCTTAAGGTATCTCTATCATTCATGTCTAATGAAGCCTACTTAGTCATTTTTGGAAGATTTATTTTATCTGTTCTGTCAAATTTATCTGGATATTTGAGACAAATACATGATATATGATTTTGTTGGGCAGTTAAGATCCAGAGCATTTTTGTTCAATTCTGATTTCTGAAAAGCTCAGGAACCATGTAGGTAGCCTCTATATGCAATATGCCTGCCTCTGTTTGCTCACTAATGAAGTTTACCAATGTGGATTCTGAGTAAGGAGGGGACGGACTTGAGTTCAGATATCTTCCTGTGAATGAATAATCTGACAATACTATCTGGGTTTTTCTTTGTATAAAGGATAACCACTTCTGACCAAAGGCTTGAAAATTGCTGTGTGATAATTTAGAAAACTTGTGAACTGTTGGTGCAGGAAGGAGTTGAAGTTACCTTTGCAAGATTTGCTGTTTTCTATTTGGATACAAACTTCAAACAATTTCTCTTGTAAAAGATATAATGATGTGTATAAAGCTGTGAGAGCATAGAAAATTCAAGGGAAAGCAACTAATATTAAGTTCCTTTTTTTTAAACTAAAGAAATAAGTGAAAACACTGAATCCCTGAAAAAGAAGGTCTCCGAGCTGAGATTGTATTGTGATCTTCTCCTCCACCAAGTGAATAACCTAAAAGAGAGTGCACAATCCAACCAGTCGAACCCAACTGATACAGAGGTACATATTAATTCTGTGGCATTGCATTGTATGTATTAGTAAATAGATATGCCTACTGCTGCTAATGTTTTTCTAATACATGCAGTATCTTGAAGGTTAGTTATTTTTCTGAGCAAACGGGCCAAGTTAATCGAATGGGATGTTCAATAACTCAGTGGAAACAAAACATTGCAGCAGAACTTGGTTAAACACAATTAAAAGAATTAGGCTAACAGCAATTCTAGCCATCGGGGAAAGATACCATTAATAAACAGACCATCAAAATAAACAGAAGGGACAATATTCTGGAAGGCCATTCAGTTCGGCCAGTACCCTGTTATCATTTGCCCTCCAATCCAACAAATAGTTCAAATCGTGCTTGTCCATCCTGTTCTGATAGCACCATTTCCCAAGTCTACTTATCTAATCAAATTTTGCACGATAAGAACAAACTTGCATTTTTCTTGAACGTGGGACATGGCAACAGTGTTTTACAGGCAGGGAAATACTTTGAAATATAGTCACTATTGTCATTTGGACAAAGCAGCTGCCAGTTTGGACACAAGGCCACACAAACAGTGCTAAATCAAAGACCAGATGATCTATTGTGATGTTTGTTTGGTACTAATATTGACTAGAACAATGGGAATAACTAATTTATTCTTCACATAATACTATGGGACTGAATTTTCCCATTTTATATGGAAGTGTTACTTTTGGGATGTAGTATAGAGGGGCATGGTGATGTTACCATGGCCCATCATGACGTTTCTCACCCAAATGGCCACTGCTCACTTCACTAATAATGTCGTGTGGCAGCAGAGATGGTACTTTCCGATGGTCATGCCACCTGGGTAGCAGATTTGAAATACAGCTGCACGCCACTTCAAACATTGCAAACCAGAAACTGTCCCTTGCAGCCATCATCATTAGGGATATGACCTAGAAAAGAAAGTTGTACCCTGTCTCTCTGACAGAGATCTGGCTGTGTTTTTTTTTAACCGAGCCCTACTGTTCAGTTGTTTACCTTGCTCTGTCATAAACCCTCCATTTAGTTCTGAAAGCTATTTTTGCTAGATATTTAAAATAAGTCACCGTGGCTGCAGAAACATCTACAAGCAAACCATTACACTCTTCAGAAAATCCACCTGCCACTAATTCAAAATTCAGACTTAATGGTACTGAAAAATATATATAAATCTCAGTCTGTATCACAGCACTCACTGAAGGCTGAACAATGGTGGGGAAGACTAATGGATGCCTCTCAAACTGATAAAGGTCATAGAAACATCAAGTAGATAGTTTTCAGTTACATGACCATGACTCAAGCTTCAGTAGCTAGTTTTCCTTCGCACCATGCAATGTTATAATGCTGCCTGAATGACTGCTTTGCTCTTCCTAACACCCATCAGGTCATACAATGTTGACATTTTTGCATGTGGGAACATCTTACATAAGTTACAATGTGTTCAACCAATTGTTGACAGTAATTTCCTGCAAAACAGGAAAGGCAAGGAAACGCCAAACAAAGAAACCACATTTGCTTTTGCTGTGAAACAGGGACTGCTTTACCTATGCAACAACACAATATCTAACCTAACTGAATAAATCTTCATAAAAGCAAATTACTGTGGATGCTGGAATCTGAAGCCAAAAGAGAAAATGCTGGAAAATCTCAGCAGGTGTGGCAGCATCTGTAAGGAGAGAAAAGAGCTGACGTTTCGAGTCTAACTGACCCTTTGTCAAAGCTAAAAAAAGGGGAGAAATAGGGAGGTATTTATACGAGGCTGAGAGAAGGCGAGTCATGGCTCCAGAAGCAAAGGTAGCAATAAAGAGATAATGATGACCGTGCAGAGAGAGATTATAAAAAATATTTTTAAAAATATATAAAAAAAGGTAAATAAAATAAATGAAATAAAATTATGTAGCAGAATGAAAACAGAGGGATCGAGATGGGATAATCATCTGAAGTTGTTGAATTCAACAACTTCAGATGATTATCCCATCTCAACCCCTCTGTTTTCATTCTGCTCCATAATTTTATTTTATTTACCTTTTTAATATATTTTTTAATTTTTTTTTCACTGTGCTGTACGTCATATTTCTTGATTGTCTCTCTTTCTATCGCTCCCCACTCTCTTATCACCTTTTTTCTCTCCTCTTCCCCCTTTGCTACTCTTCTCCCCTGTTTTCCATTTTGTCTCTGCTTCACCCTTCCCCCCCCCCCCCATCCCCCACATATTTTGTCACATAGCACTGGCTTCAGCCTTGGTCATTCCCAGCTCCTAATCTCCCGATAATCTCTCTATGCACTGTCTTTATCACCTCATTACTGCTACCTTTTCTTCTGGAGCCATGACTCCCTTCTCTCAGCCTCGTATAAATACCTCCCTATATCTCCCTTTTTTTAGCTTTGACAAAGGGTCAGTTAGACTTGAAACGTCAGCTCTTTTCTCTCCTTACAGATGCTGCCAGACCTGCTGAGATTTTCGAGCATTTTCTGTTTTGGTGAATAATGTCTTCATTCTCTTGAAAAATGTGTGTGCATTCAATTCTGTATGGCGTGTTGCACCTGATGATGCTGAAGTGAATTTCCTCCTGGTCAATGTCTCTGTCTTCCTCCTCGGAAGACTGTTGCCACTCTTCCAGTGCCTCAGCTTCCACAATACCTCTCTCCACCTGCTCCAGGTGACAGGATTATGCAGCACACTCTATCCAGAGTATACTGCAAGGTCCCTCCTGAGTGATCCAAGCATGATTGATCCTCATCTTGAGGACCCCAGTTGTCTGTTCCCTAAAGGCCTAAGTGGAAGAGGTGATTGCATCCTACCTGCATTCTGCGTCAGGTCAGTGGGTTCTGGAAGGAAGTCAGAGCTCATGTTTAGCGAGGGTAGTGTTGTCTCCCTGCAGCCAT
>NC_057714.1:5369684-5377783 GCF_004010195.1 Chiloscyllium plagiosum | reverse complement strand
GGAGTTACCCTCCTTCACTATTATTGTGCCCTCTGCAGCCCAACATAATAGCTCCAGTCCTGACAGGGAGGTTTTACACTTCCCAAGACACTACATGGACAGCCCTCTGAGAACCACCCCTGATGTTTACTTCCCATAACCCCAGAACTGATCGTGGCCTAAGCACCGCCCTCGGTTTGTCTTTTGAAGTCAGCCCTGACTATGCAAGGTGCAGCTCTCAGACTGATGCCTTCATGGCTCCTGGACTGAATTACCTGTAACACCCAGACTGCTTGACCTTATCTGCAGGTCTGACTAGCTCAATCCCCAGACTGGAATGACACCAATGCTTGAACTCTGGTTGCATTTGGTGGCTGACTGTCCATAGCGAGCTACCTGGCCTGAGATTGGATGATGCCCTTGATGGACTATGGCAGTAGCTCCCCCCCCAGACTGACCATAAACCCCGTTGACTGTCCTGAAGACTGCAGGACTTGCGTGGAGCACATACAGGTATTTGCCATATTAGTTGTTGGCACACGATATGGATGTGACACAGATGTACAGCAACATGCCCACTTCCTTGATAGTTAAGTACTGGCAATCAAGACTCACTGATAAGCTTTCTGTCAGTCCTAAAAGTCAAGGCAAGTCAGAGATGCTGGGAATGTACATGTAAGCACAAATCAGTGAACACTAAGAGAGCTAGCTAAGAGCCTGAGATGTATCCTGTGCAGATGCAGGGGGTGTATGTGTGTCCCTGGGCAGAGAACTACCTGGCAGGAGCATTACCATGTAAGGTGTCAGTGAGGTCCAGAGTGCACTAGTGTAATATCTTCAGAGTTAATTAGAGAGCAACCATGAAGATCTGGTGAAGATGTTTTGCTGATGTTACTCTTTGCGGATAGAGGGTGGAAGTGCTAGGTAACCACTCTGCTGTTCAAAATAAGAGTTATCACTGTCTGGTTTCTCATCAGTGTACGTAAGAATCACACGCTGCATCTAAGCGCGCGCGCGCACACACACGTGTTTGTGGGGTGAATTTGTACTTGCAGAGTTACATTGTACTTTGCTCAAAAACTGCATGAATCCATGTAAGACTCTGTTAACTCATTTTTTAGATTAGAATCAGTGTAAACATTATGGCACAGACAACAGCACACAGGGTGCTAATACCTTCAACACATTATCTGGCTGATACCAATTGTTAAAGTTAACCTGAGAATGTAACTTTTAAAAAATGTTTTGTGATTTACATATGAAAGAAGTGAAACTAACATGGCCATTCTAATAGATGTGAGACTTAACAAACAATCAAGGTATTTTTCAATGTATAATTTCAGTTACATCACACAGTAAACCTTTGCTATAAATTCTGTGTCTTACAATTGTGTACTCCACAACCACTTGATGAAGGAGCAGCGCTCCGAAAGCTAGTGCTTCCAATTAAACCTGTTGGACTGTAACCTGGTGTTGTGTAATTTTTAACTTTGTACACCCCAGGCCAACACCGGCATCTCCAAATGATTGGTATAATGCAGAAGTGTTGACTTAGATTGTGATAAAGCAGCTAACCGGGCCAAACCTATATGCTGCCTTGCTGCTGACTGCATTTTCAATGTGGTTATTTTAAGTTAGAATGTAGTTTAATCAGTAGGAGGTAAACTGGCAGAAGAAAGCAAAGTGTCATTTACAAGTTCCTCCTTGAAATGGAAATCAACACCTTCCTGAGACAATGTGAAAAGCAACTTAAGTAGCTGCCTCCAGTTTAAACCAGTGGGCAGCAATACAGTTGGATTACTCAGGCAATGTGAATGTGTCAATTTGGACAAGAGTAGGAAATTACTAAATAACAATGTTTTGAAGGAAGATGTAAAACAAGTGAAATTTCCATTAAATTAATTGTAAAATATTAAAATTTAGCAACAATGGAAATTTTAAACAATTATGAAATGTAGTAAATTTGTGATGAACTACAATATGGATACGTAATTCCTACAAAAGCAGACGGAGTGAAATTTGTTTTTTTATAGGCATGTTTCATTCATTCATTGAAGGTTGGTGCAAATATTGAGCATGAATTGGAAATATTTGTGCATCTTTAAATACTATACATGTTATTTTAGTTCTTAAGTGACAGTCAAAACATCCAAAATTGCTTGAGTGAACACTTACTGAAATTCAACAGAAACTAACAGAAATAACTAGTTGAATCAATTACAAATAAAAGCTCATGCATGTCATTCGAAATTATTTGTAGCTTAGAACTCACTGGAAACACTAAGCACATCAAATGAAGTTGTCATGCTGCTGAAGGCTGAAGCAAGTGACTGGTACAAGTTGTTGACTATGATGTAAGAAAATGTGTTTACGAAATACATTTGTACTGAGAGCAAAGCCATCGCAAAAGAGCCTCCTTAGTTAACAAAAGGATCCCTATGAATAGGGCAGTTTGTATTTCCACACAATAAACAATGAAAGCCAGTAACTGTTTGTTTGTTTTCCAATCATGAAAGAAGGCATTATACTGAGCTTCCCGTAGGTGATGCTGAATTTGAGGTTGAGAGAGCCAGGATTTTAATGTTTATCTTCAAATAAGAAAAGGATAATACCTGTTCCTGGAGATTGAAAGTGGTAGTGAAGCTAACCCAAATTCCGAATTGGAATTCAATTGTGTGGGCTGCTGTAGACTTTGAAGATAGGAGGTATGTAAAATCCAATGGACATCCTTTCTATTCCCTATCTGCCTGCCACACCCCATCTGAAATCTTAGAGCAAAATAGGGTGTGGTATTGGGTAGCCTGTCCACATTGGTACAATTTACTTGTCAATTAATAGTCATGTAAGGATCTCATGCAGCCCCAGCAGTATTTTACCCCACCTTCAGCTGTGTGGGCTAATGTTGGGCAAAGGATGGGATGATCCTCTTTTGGGGCTTGTGGTTTCTGGTTTGTGATCGGTAATTTGCTGATTTTTAGGTGGTTCGAATCACCCCCAGATCCTTCGTTCTGACTCTGGACTTATTTAGGAATGTGAAATGAAGAAGATAGTAGACGGGTGTTTCAGGGCAAAATAATCACTGTGTTTATTAAATACAACATGTAAGTAGAATACAAGTAATAAAAGTAAATGTAATAAACAGTGAAATAATCACAATAAACTATACAGAGGATAGTAAATAAATACAGTTAAATTAAGCTTGGGCTAAATGCGATTAGAAGGTAAGCAGCAATTTAATCACAGAAACTTTAATCAGACTTCCTAGCGCTGGGGTGCCTGCATTGTCACAAAGCTCCTTGGAAGCTGCCTGAACTGCTGTGCTCTTCCAGCATCACTAATCCACCACCTATCATTCCCTCCCTGCTAACTAGGTTGGAAACTTTGGGGGTCTCAAGAGTTTTCAGCTCACTACTGAGGAAAATACAGGTTTAAAGTGCACCTGGTTGCTGAGGCTCTTGCCATCATTTCTCATGGCTTAGGACAGGCCTTTGTCAGGCAGCTCTTGTTTGGATAGCGCTTGGTTGGCATTCCCCCTCTCGGATGTCCTTTGTTGCAATGATGCTCTTGGTTTGTCTTGCCGGTTCAGCTTCTCTGTTCGGCCTCTGAAATTCTTGGTTTCAAAGCTGTTGTTGGGGCTGGGGCCTGTGGGGAAGCTGTCTTTGCAAACTCTTGTTGTTGAAAAGGCTCTCACTCTCCCTCAGATCAGGACTAGTAGTTACACAAACTGGGTGCCCCATTACCTCCTCTCAAAACTGTGTTACCATTGTGTTTCTGGTGTTTCATTTGAGGTCATTTGGCTTCCTAATAGTTAAATTTAAAAAGCACAACACCAGGTTATAGTCCAACAGGTTTATTTGGAAGTACAAGCTTTCAGAGCGCTGCTCCTTTGTCAGGTAGCTAGCTATAACCTGGTGTTGTGTGATTTTTAACTTTGCTCCCCCCAGTCCAACACAGACACCTCCACATCCAGATAGTTAAGAGTATATAACTTGATTCTGATTGAAGCTGAATGCCTCATATGTCTGTGAATGAATATTTATTGAATTGAATGTTAGGTTCCAAAATGTTAGTCCGAGATGTAGAAGTTAATTTCAGTCTCGAGTGTTAGATTATTCTCTTGGTTTGGAGGTGTGAATTAGAATTCCAGCTTGAACAATAGTCCCAGACTGAAATCATTCTGACTCTGTGTTCTGAGGAAGGGTCACCAGACTAAAGCGTTAACTTTGATTTCTCTTCATAGATGCTGCCAAGCCTGCTGAGTTTTTGCAGAAAATTCTGTTTTTTTTTTCTGTTGCAGCCTGAAGTCAGGCACTTGTCCAGTATTTTATATAATGGGGATTTTTGCCCAATTCTACAGTTCATCAGAGGTACCTCCTACCTTAACGTTATACCCCACTTTAACTCATCTCTTAAACCAAATCGTACACTCTTTGCTGAGACCCTGGATATAGGGATGGATTCATTGACAAGCTGGGAATACCTTGTGATATAGTAGCATTGTGGTTATGTTACTGACCTAACAATCCAGAACATTGGACCAATTATCTGAGGAATTTAACTTGTGTTATTAAAAAAAATTGAATTTATTTTTTAAAAAGGGAAAGGACCAGTATTGGTGGACCCGGGAACTGAGAGATTGTCGTAAAAATCCATCACGTTTCTTATATCACGTTTAGGAAAGAAAACCTGTATAGACATTTTTGGTTGACTTCTAATTGTTGCTGACCAATTTCAGAACACTGACTCAGTTGTAACAAATAGGTATAGTCAAAATGGGCTACATTCACTGTGTGATGGAAATGCTTGAGAAGGTTCTCTATTTCTGCAGAGGCAATTATGAATGGGCTGTGAATACTAGTCTTATCAGTGATGTTTGCATTGTGTAAATGAATTGTTTAAAAAAAGGCAGAGCAGGAATATTTGGACCAGAGCACAGAGGCATCATTCACCTGCTGATCAGGTGCATCAGTTTGGGTGTAACTATGAAAAGGATTCTGGGTAATTCAAGATGGACGACAGGAAGACTTTGTGGCTGTAAGGACTGCTCTTTTTTCGGGTTTTTCAGTGTTGGAGCTGATATCCTTGAATTTTTGGAGCAATGCTTACTGTTTTGTAAGCTGGAGCTTTGGGGAAAAAAAGGATCAAAGCAACAGCACTTGAAAAACATTAAGCTGGAACATTAAGCTGCCAGTCCTGTTCTTCCCTGAGCCACGTTTCTTAATCGCCATGATATTCCATCCCATGGTCCCAACCATACCCTGAGTTCATGTCTTAACTGTCAGGCCTCTTGCATTGAAATAAATGCAGTTTAATTTATCAGTGAGAGGTTAAAAAAAATGGAGAAGTAACCTTGCACAGTGAACCTGCACAGCTGACTGCCTCTGCTGTTCAGTGACAAGTATCTTTGGACATTAGAGTTCATTCTAAGAAAAATAAACAAATAGTCAAATTCACAGCTGACCTTGGAGAAACCTATGTAGGGTAGCAGCTAAGTGGCTTATTTTTGTTAACTCTACAATAGTGATTTAGAGTAGTTTTTTTATTGCTTTACTGAGATCCGTCTCTTGATTAAACTTTAAAAACATAAAACATAGACACTAGGTTATCCTGGAATAGTGTTTTTAGAGCAGCAAGACTGTGCTATTTTCCAGGTCTATAGATTGTTAAGGTGAATAGATAGCATTTAGTAGAATGACGTGCTCAGGGAGATAGTGAGAAAAGGGTGCAATTGGGAAAAGGAGAGAGTCAAACAGTCAGAGCAGGCAGGAACAAAGCAGAGAATGAGGTTGGACTGATAAATTAAACTGCATTTATTTCAATGCAAGAGGCCTGACAGTTAAGACATGAACTCAGGGTATGGTTGGGACCATGGGATGGAATATCATGGCGATTAAGAAACGTGGCTCAGGGAAGGACAGGACTGGCAGCTTAATGTTCCAGGATGTAGACACTGTAGAAAGGGGGAGGCAACAGAGGAGGGGGAGTGGCATTTTTGATTTGGGATAACATTATGGTTGTACTTAAATTTAGATAAATGTAAGGTGCTGCATTTTGAAAGGCAAATCACAGCAGGACTTATGCACTTGATGGTAATGTCCAGGGGCGTGATGCTGAACAAAGAGACCTTGGAGTGCAGGTTCATAGTTCCTTGAAAGTGGAGTCGCGGGTAGAGAGGATAGTGAAGAAGGCAGTTGGTATGCTTTTATTGGTCAGAGCATTGAGTATAGGAGTTGTGAAGTCATGTTGTGGCTGTACAGGACATTGGTTAGGCCACATTTGGAATGTTGCATGCAGTTCTGGTCTCCCTCCTATTGAAAGGATGTCATGAAACTTGAAAGGCTTCAGAAAATATTTACAAGAATGTTGCCAGAGTTGGAGAGTTTGAAGTGTAGGGAGAGGCTGAATAGGCTGGGGCTGTTCTTCCTGGAGCGTTGGAGGCTGAGGAGTGACCTCATAGACGTTTATAAGACCATAAGACGTAGGAGTGGAAGTAAGGCCATTCGGCCCATCGAGTCCACTCCGCCATTTAATCATGGCTGATGGGCATTTCAACTCCACTTAACTACACTATCCCCGTAGCCCTTAATTCCTTGCAAGATCAAGAATTTATCAATCTCTGCCCTGAAGACATTTAACGTCCTGGCCTCCATTGTGCTCCGTGGAAATGAATTCCACAGGCCCACCACTCTCTGGCTGAAGAAATGTCTCCTCATTTCCGTTCTAAATTAACTCCCTCTAATTCTAAGGCTGTTCCCACAGGTCCTAGTCTCCATGCCTAACTGAAACAACTTCCCAGTACCCACCCTGTCTAAGCCATGTATTATCTTGTAAGTTTCTATTAGATCTCCCCTCAACCTTCTGAACGCTAATGAATACATTCACAGGGTTCTCAGCCGTTCATCGTACGTTAGGCCTACCATTCCAGGGATCATCCATGTGAATCTCTGCTGGACATACTCCAGTGCCAATATGTCCTTCCTGAGGTGTGGGGCCCAAAATTGGACACAGTATTCTAAATGGGGCCTAACTAGAGCTTTATAAAGTCTCAGAAGCACATCGCTGTCTTTATATTCCAACCCTCTTGAGATAAATGACAACACTTCATTTGCTTTTTTAATTACAGACTCAACCTGCAACCATTAGAGAATCCTGGACGAGCACTCCCAGATCCCTTTATACTTTGGCTTTATAAATTTTCTCACCGTTTAGAAAATAAGGTCATAACTCAATTTATTTTTCCTTCACAAGGTCAATCCTACAGCCCAAACAGTGGGGTTTTCCAACCTCACTAGCTTTTCCAGGTACGTTCCTGGGTCCAGGGTGCATTCCAACATACATGTCATATTGTGAACTTCACATTAAAACATCGCTAAACTCATGAACAGTAAATGGTTTATATCAATCAATGTCCAACTCATCCATCACTATCATTGCTGCATCTTAGAGGGCTGTGCCAGATATCCTGAAAGCTAATATAATGCTCCTCCTCTTACAACATAAGACCATAAGACATAGGAGTGGAAGTAAGGCCATTCAGCCCATCGAGTCCACTCCGCCACTCAATCATGGCTGATGGGCATTTCAACTCCACTTACCCGCATTCTCCCCGTAGCCCTTAATTCCTTGTGACATCAAGAATTTATCAATCTCTGCCTTGAAGACATTTAGAGTCCCGGCCTCCACTGCACTCTGCGGCAATGAATTCCACAGGCCCACCGCTCTCTGGCTGAAGAAATGTCTCCGCATTTCTGTTCTGAACTTACCCCCTCTAATTCTAAGGCTGTGTCCACGGGTCCTAGTCTCCTCGCCTAACGGAAACAATTTCCTAGCGTCCACCCTCTCCAAGCCATGTATTATCTTGTAAGTTTCTATTAGATCTCCCCTTAATCTTCTAAACTCCAATGAATACAATCCCAGGATCCTCAGCCAGTGGGGACCAAAACTGGACACAGTACTCCAAATGGAGCCTAACCAGAGCTTTATAAAGTCTCAGCAGCACAACAGTACTTTTATATTCCAACCCTCTTGAGATAAATGACAACATTGCATTCGCTTTCTTAATCACGGACTCAACCTGCATGTTTACCTTTAGAGAATCCTCAACAAGCACTCCCAGATCC
>NC_057714.1:5358601-5369335 GCF_004010195.1 Chiloscyllium plagiosum | reverse complement strand
ACCTCCCCTTACTAAATCCATGTTGACTTGTTCTAATCCAACCCTGCTCTTCCAAGAATTGAGAAACCTCATCCTTAACGATGGATTCTAGAATTTTACCAACAACTGAGGTTAGGCCTATAATTTTCCATCTTTTGTCTTGATCCATTCTTGAACAATGGGGTTACAACAGCGGTCTTCCAATCATCCGGGACTTTCCCTGACTCCAGTGACTTTTCTAAGATCTCAACCAACGCCTCCACTATTTCCTCAGCCACATCCCTCAGAACTCTAGGATGTAGCCCATCCGGGCCAGGAGATTTGTCAATTTTAAGACCTTTTAGCTTTCCTAGCACTATCTCTTTTGTAATGGCAACCATACTCAACTCAGCCCCCTGACTCCCTTTAGTTGTTGGGATATTACTCATGACTTCCACTGTGAAGACTGACGCAAAGTACTTATTAAGTTCTCCAGCTATTTCCTTATCTCCCATCACTAACAACTCCAATTATGTTTTTTTTGCCTTTGTGGTTCCTCAATTCCACCCACACAGACTCCACATCATCCGACGCTATGTCATTCAATACCATAGATTTAATTTTGTTCTTAACTAACAAGGCAACCCCACCCCCTCTGCCCACCTCTCTGTCTTTTCGATAAGTTGTAAAACCATGGAGGTTTAACTGCCAGTCCTGACCCCCCTGTAACCAAGTCTCTGTGATGCCTACTACATCATAATCATTCACTATTATCTGTGGCATTAGTTCATTGGCTTTGTTATGTATGCTACGAGCATTCCGGTAAAGTGCCTTAATGCTAACTTCCTTATCATTAGAGATGTTGGAAGTCATATGTCCTAAGTTATCCTTGCTTTTTACTGTATTCTCAGTCTGCCTCAATTTTAAATCCGCCTGGAAACATTCTATCCTGCTGCTTATCTTGCCATTTACCTCCATACTCCCTGTTGCTTTCACTTTCCCTTCCCCCCAACTCAGAAGTTTAAAGTCCTACTGACCATCCTATTTATCCTCTTCGCTAGAATATTGGTACCTGATCGGTTCAGGTGGAGACCGTCCCAACGGTACGGATCCCCCCTGTTCCAAAACTGATGCCAATGCCTCATGAAGTGGAATCCCTCTTTCCCACACCAATCCCTTAGCCACGTGTTTATTTGCCTAATTTTCTTGTCCCTATGCCAATTGGCACGTGGCTCGGGCAGTAATCCGGAGATTATGACCCTTGAGGACCTGTGCTTCAATTTCCTGCCTAGTGCTTCGTAATGCCCAAACAGGTCCTCCACCCTAGTCTTGCCTATGTTGTTGGTACTAACGTGGACCCCAACAACTGGATCCTCCCCCTCCCGCTCCAATATCCTTTCAAGACGGTCGGAGATGTCCTGAACCCTGGCACCGGGCAGGCAACACACCATGCGGGACTCCCGATCCGGCTTGCAAAGGATACTATCTGTCCCCCTAATTATAGAATCCCCTATAACCACTACTTGTCTATTAGCTCCCCCCTCTTGAATGGCCTTCTGCACCATGGTGCCGTGGTCAGTTAGCGCATCCTGGCCAGAGTCCTTTTCCTCATCTGTACACGGAGCAAGAATCTCGTACCTGTTGGACAAGGTCAAGGGCTGAGGCTCCTGCACTCCTGAACTCCGGTTCCCCCTACCTTCCTCACTTACAGTCACACTCTGATGTCCCTGATCACTAACTGGATGTGAATTACTTAATCTCCCAGGTGTGACTGCCTCCTGAAACAAAGTGCCCAGGTAACTCTTCCCCCTACCGGATGTGCCGTAATGTTTGAAGCTCAGATTCCAGATCATCAACTCTGATCCGGAGTTCTTCCAGCAACCAACACTTGCTGCAGATGTGGTCACTGCCGTTCACAATGGGATCAGCCAGCTCCCACATCATACAGCAACAGCACACCACCTGCCCAGCCATCTCTGCTTAGTTAATTACTTTATTACTTTGTATAAATTTGAGTTAAAATACTTTCTGATATAGTCTTTTTCTAAAAACCAATTAATAGATAAACCAAAAAAGTAAATTTTTAACCAGTCACTGATAAAGAAATAGGAAGTACTGACCTTAACAAACCAGAGTCTTGGGTTTAGCCGCCTTCCTGATTTATATACTCACTGCTTTCCTTCCCGGCTGCCCCTCTGGTCGTCGTCACTTCCCCCTGCTGCTCCCACTCCTTCTGAAGAAAAAAAACACCGCTGCCCACTACTGGTAAGTAATTTTAAAACAAACTGTCTTACCTTTGCTGCAATCTTCCGGGTTCGTTTAACCTCAGCTGCTGCTCGCACTCAAAAAGAAATCATGAGGGGCATGGATAGGATAAATAGACAAGGTGGGGAGTCCAGAACTATAGGGCGTAGGTTCAGGGTGAGAAGGGAAAGATATAAAATAGAATAGAATAGTATCCTTACAGTGTGGAAACATGCCATTCGGCCCAACAGATCCAAAGGGCCTGTGACTAACCTCTTCACGCAGAGGGTGGTGCATGTATGGAATGAGCTGCCAGAGGAAGTGGAGGAAGCTGGTACAATTATAACATTTAAAAGGCATTTTGTGGGTCTGTGAATAGGAAGGTTTTAGAGGAGTATGGGCCAAGTGCTGGCAAATGGGACAGGATTAATTTGGGATATCTACTTGGCATGGACGAGTTGGACGGAAGAGTATGTTTCCATGTTGTACATCACTATGAGTCTATATCGTGATAGACAAACAGTAACTGACAACTAAGGAATTTGCTAAAACGAGCAATAAGCCTGAGGATTCTGAGTTTTAAAACTCCGATATGGAGGACCAAGGAATTAATGAGGTAAGAAAGTTAGTAAACCAGAGAGAAACACAAATATTGACTATCTGTTTTTGTTTAGTATACGTGTAGGAAGTGATCAGAGCATTTAAACATAGACCAATTAGAGGCAAAGATAGATGTAATTGTAATTTCGAATAATGAATTCACAAGGTCATTAAACAGTGCTTTATATTTGTAAGAATGTAAAAAAATAGAAGCAGGGATAACACTTACTTACTCGTGGTTATGATTTGGAGATGCCGGTGTTGGACTGGGGTGTGCAAAGTTAAAAATCACACAACACCAGGTTATAGTCCAACAGGTTTACTTGGAAGCACACTAGCTTTCGGAGCTTTCGGACTATCATCTGATGAAGGAGCGACGCTCCGAAAGCTAATGTACTTCCAATTAAACCTGTTGGACTATAACCTGGTGTTGTGTGATCTTTAACGTTACTCGTGGTTGGTCTGGTTATTGACTCTACTCCATTTTCCTCCCTGCCTCTTATTCCATCCTTGACTATTGTTGATTCACAATGGAAGGTATTAAAAGCATTCCAGAAATGATGGCATACTAGAAGTCTTGCAAGAATAAGAAAATTTAAAGTCATCAGAATAAGAAAATGAATAGTACTGGAGGTAGCTGCAGAGAAGTTGACACGTTTATTTTTGGCATTTCAGATTCCTGAAGTTCTAGAACTGTTTCCAAAGACCAGAGATTAACAAACCTAATTCTGCTAATGATAAAGCAGTGAATTGTAATAGTTAGTCTGATTGTAGTCTCTTATTAGGCATTAATAAAATGATCACGTGGTTAAGCATGATCAATGCAGAATTATGTTTTTTTAAGGACATAGCTGTTAAGATGGTTAATGGGAAGCCAGTGGATGTGTATATTTGAATTTTCAAAAAGCACTCAGTGAGGTATCACACAAGAAGCTACCATTCAAAACTAGGACTTGTGGGTTGGGGGTAATGTATTAGTATGGAATAAGGTTTACTTAATGGACAGAAAATGGAATGTAGATATAAATTGGGCATTTTCAAGTATCTTGGTGAAAGTAAGGACTGCAGATGCTGGAGATCACAGTCGAGTGTGTGGTGCTGGCCATGCTAATTTTCAAGTATCTGGCAGGATACTGCAAGTCTCAGTACTTAGGCCTTAGCTACTTACAATCTACCCCAATGGCTTAGATGAGCAAGGGGAGTGTAACAAGTTTTATGATGATAAAATTAAAGTAGTAATGTAAGCTCTGAGAGGGATACAAAGAGTCTGCAGAGGGATATAGATGGGTTGGGTAAGAACATGGCACTTTGAATGTAATATAAGGAATCCAGGCATTAATTAAAGCAATACATAGAAATCAATCTTTGGAGACTTGTGTGCCAGTTTCTGAAAAAGATCTAACCAAATGATGTGAGTCGGCCAGAAAACATTGAAAAATGCTCAACAAGCAATGAAAATTAGAGCTGATAAAAAGCTTGGATTTTTTTTTGCCGCAGACAATGAGTTAATGCTGTTTTCTGTCTCCAAGGAACTACTAAAAGTCAGATTCACTGGACCTTAGAAAGTCCAAAAGAAACTCTAACAATTGAATGTGTTCTCCAGACAGAAGATAAAATCAGGGAGGTTATCACTCTAATATGTTAAAGCGATACCACAGCAAGGAAGATAGTCTGTAGTGAAAGAAGTATCTAGTGAAATAAAAATATCAGAATTATTCATGACTAAATTATTAATAATTTAATACTTTAAAGTAGAAATTGAACCTCAAACGTTGCCCCACCTGTAGTCAGATTGAATAATATGGAGGTGTTTGTGAAGTTGGAAGGACTATTACATTCTCTCCCAGAGAACTATTGAAGTTACTTACAGAAGCTTTACAGAAGCAATGATTTGATTTACATAAATAGACTAGGTAAAACCTCTTTTCTTATACTTGATTTTAAGATAGTCTCAGACCCAAACCCTCACCCCGCTGAATCCAAACCCTGCTGGATGCTATTTCTGCCCCTGCTGGATGCTATTTCTCCCACCGAATCTGACTTTCCCTAAACACTGTATCACTTACCCTGCCTAACCATTTGACACCATACCACCTACCCACCTGGTAACCAACTTAACTGGCATTCTATCCAGCTGGCATGTTACTTAGCTGTTACCATACCTTCTGCACCCTAACCTTATGTCCCTACCATTTGATAGAAGCTGTCGAAGTGGCTGTCTGTGGTTCCGAACCTTTCAAATTACAGAATATAACAGATGCCTGTTGTGAAAAACTCTTCCCCTGACTGTTTTGCACAACGAGAGAGTAGTCAGTATGGAAGTGTGGCTCCACATTTCTAAATAAGTTCTGATCTGAATCTTGTGTCAGAAATCTCTGTGTGAGATTTCCACTCCCCTCAAGATCTAGTTGCGATTCTTATGGAATTCTAGTGTCATTCTAAAGCACTGAAGACAGACAAACAGTGCAGACAAATCTAGTTGCACGATGGATGAAGAAAGGTCAGATCTACAAAGGTTAAAAATTGCATGGCTCAGTGTTCGAACTGTTGAATGAAAAATAGCAAACAGTACTGGAGGCTGCCATTGTTGTCCTGACATCACTGCTTCTGGAACCAATAGACCAAACCAACTTTTGTAATTGTTTGCTTCCTCAATTTGATTAAGGTGCTATTAAATTACTTAACGAGAACAGCCAAAGAGAACTCATTACCTTTGAATCAATTGAGAACAAGACTTGTGCACACTAGCTTATTGCTTTGTGTACCCTCCCTCCAAAGGAAATTGCATTTTCCTGAATTGTTACTTAATCCTGAATGTTAGGATTTCTGGTGCTGTGTGGCTTTTACTTTTGATGGAAACTTACTAAAGACAAAATTTGACACTGAGTGTTTTATGTTCACTAACACCTTTTAAAATCCCAAATGTGGAACCAGAGAGAACAAAGGTGTTATATCATTGGTCTTTTTAAGTTTGTTCTCCTGTACTTTCCAGGTAATTTTGTAGTTTCCTCTGTTGATGGCAATACAAATATCACTAGCTGCACTTTAATCTTCTATTCCCCACGTTTGTTTGCAAGCTATGGAAACCAGACTCCCCTTCTGATAATCACAATCAATCATATGCAAATAGTTATTTTTTACACCATTTGTATTGACAGTGACATAACACTGCAAAATAAAAGTTATTTAAGATAAAATAATATTAAGGACATGGCTTTTTCCTGATTTTTATTTGTCTACTAGAACGACAATGAATCATGTACTGTTCTCCTGTGTATGTACTTACATTCTGATTTTCAAGGGAGATTCTTACTGTTGTAAGGAGGGTGGGGAGTCCCACAATAATTTTATTGCATGCTACTCTACTTTTGACACTGACTTTGAGGAACCCATTAATGTCATGACATCATGGGTTGACAAGCGCACCAATGTATTGTCACCATCACAATCCCACTTAAAGCTCTAGACAGCCTAAAACAAAATTATAATATTGTTCTATTTCTTGTTCCTCTTTCTTCATGAAGATTGATATGGCAGCTCTTCTCCGATCAACTTGCAACACCTTTATGAAGACATTGGACGAATGCATGCAAATTGCAAATGCTACCTTGAGGCCTGAACTGTTTCAACCGACACCTCCAAGTTCCCCACATGTGACGGTCATAAAACCAAACAGAGTATGTTTGATTTTTAAGCAATTTTTTTTTTACATTTACTATTGGTAATGGCTCTCTTCAAATGATATATGCTGAATCACTTATAAACCTCTGTCTTTTTTACTTGCTCTGGCAGGTCCAAATTGAATGCAATACAGGGTCCTGGAACCATGAGATATTTATTAATAAATTGGTATCACAAACACACTCTCCTTACTAAAGTTACATACTATTTAATGTATTCATTTCTTTGGCTTAGCTCTAGATCATTATCCTGCTATATGGCTGCTATTAAAGCAATTTTTTAAAAAAGGGAAATGAAATGAGAAAGCTTTCAATAAACGGGGAAAGAAACTGATCTGATTTCTGTCCCTTTGCTAATATTCCTTGATCCCTTTATGAGAGAAGTAACTACACAACCAGAGCAGGTGTTCGAGAAGGAAAATTCCTACATGGTTGTATTTTTGATGGTTTTTAATATGCATTTTTATAATCATCAAATAAGCTGGGCAGCAAATAATTTGAAAATATCTCAAACATTTCAACAATAAGTTAAACAAGAATTTTCATGCTACTGCTCTGCAGTGGTAATGTGACTATTACTTTGCACTGACAGAAGACTGAAGTCCAAAATCATGTTCTGCCTACCTTACAATTGGTCAACATTGTGTATAAATCTCAGTGCTGGTGTTACAATTCATTTCAATGTCCTTGGGTGAAAGCATCTACTAAGGCAACACAATTAAATTGGCAGACCTTATAGGTATTTGCAATCTTGCCTAACTTATATTACAGTTTCTGGATATTTTCAAGGTTTGCACATATAATTTGTTCTTTAAATTTTCTCTAAGTCTTTTATTTGTGAATTTGCAACCTTCATAAACCTTGGTGAACAGTTCTTGTAGTTTAGATTGTCAAAGTTCCTGCAGATGCCTAGCTCTACATGGAAACTCTCTTCCCCTAAATTACATGTTAAAACTATCTTTTTTTATAAAAGCCAAAATTATTAGATTTTCTGATATAATGTGTGCAATTTATATATATATTTTTTAAAATAATTTATTTTTGAGTTTAGGTTTGTATGTAGTGGTATGTGGGCTTTTGTGTTGCTAAAAGAATGTAATGATTAAATTAAAAGGCTTTCTAAAGCCTTTGATTTTAAAAAAAATAGAGAATTTGTGGAAGCTATTTGTTTACGTCAGAAAAGTTTTGCAAGTGAACAAAATAAACACTGTAGTGCATTACATTTCAGTTAGAAGGATCTGGCAATGTGTTGCTAGTTGACTTAAAGGAAAAAGCCATTGCTTGGAAAACCAGTTTACATTCAGTCTACAGAATTCCTGGTTGAAGCTGAATATGTAAACAATTTGTCCGAAAGGAAGCTTCGAACTGCTAAAAAATAGGTTACCTCAGTGTAAGGAATTTAGTTTGGAAGTTCCAGACCAGAATTGTTTAGTTACATTACCAAAGTACAGTTGTATACAGGCTTAAAGTAGAGGCTATCAGTTTCTGAAGACTGGGAATTGAAGCATCGGTTAAGTTGATGGTTTAGTTGTAGATATGATAAAGAAGGGAATTCTCTTTCGAATTTCATTGGGATAAATGGAATTGTATTTTACAGTGTGCTTCAAAATCTTTAAATGTGACACAAAGTAAATAGTTTATTTCATTTTATCTTCATTTCTTTTGTGTAATAAACTTCAGATTTGGTTTTCACAATAAAACAGAAGCATTACATACTTGTCCACCTTGTTAAAACAAAAAAAAAACTGTTATTGAGCCAAATTGCAGTTTAGGATCTGACTTATTAGTAATGATATTAGTTGAGATCATACAATTTTATTTTAAAGAGGGAATTGTGATGAAACTTGTATGATTTATGTATGAATATCATTTGTAGGCTTTGGATTTTAAAATAGTAGCCTGTGTGGTTGGTTACTTTCGTGATGGGTTGGAAAAATTATCATAATAACTATATCAGGCAGTCTTTCCAGGATAATGACTAATTCGGAATAAGTTAGAGTAGGGACCCTGGACTGGTAACGGAGGATTATTTTTACTGTGTTGGTTTATGACAGGTGGTGTGAGTACTGAAGGCCCTTAACTTGTTTTTGTTTAAGGGTAGTCAAGGATTGATTTTATCTTACAGCCCCCAGGGAATTAAAATTTTTTGGAAATTCTGATGAGTCCTGACTGGGGTCAGAAGCAATCATAGTTTCTTTTCAAGAAATGAGTATCAAACCATTCAGTCAAAACACATATTATCATAGGAGGAAACTTAAGTTTTTGCAAATTACAGACCAACAGTATTTGGTTAGGAATTTGCAGATTATTAAAAGCGAAGAAATCCAAGCTGCAGGTTTTGAGAATATTCATTTAAGAAGATTATGTTGTTCACAGGAAACAACAGCTGGGGAGAATCAACTAACTCAAACCTAAATATCAGATATTGAGAGTTAGCTTTTCTGGATTTGTCTTAATTCAAGCTTTATCTTACTGTATGTTTTAAAAGTGTTTTCTCATTGTATTTTGCATCTGTATAACTTTGGTTTTGTTTGTGAGTAATAAGCTGCTGTTCTGCTGTTAAAGAAACTCTGTGGCCTCTTGTAATGTTGACTGACCCCACACTAACTAAAATAAAAATATGGTCTTATCAGGCCAGATTTCATTCTGGGATCTGACTTGTTCAGTAGTCCCACATGCTAGGACCATACCAAAATGGTCTAATTGGACATTAATTGATGAATTCAACAATCTGAGCTTGTCACATACTTTTGTAGTCTCCATCAGTCTACTAAGTTGGGAATGTTGAAAATTTAAGGACCGTATTATTGTTATACAAGACACATTTAAACTTTGATTGAGATTTAAATGATATTGGTCATATATCTCAATGAAGCAAACTTTTGAAACAGTGCGGTCAGGATGATTGTTACTATAAAATTCATCAGCAACATTTTATCATTTGTTAAATGAGGAGTTAGAGATGTTGCCATTTTATTCTAATTTGTGTTATTTTATCATTTTTATAGATTAAACACCATCTTCAATCCAGTTACAGTTGCACAAAAAGGTCAGAACTTATCGCGAATGTTAGACTCGCAGCTTCTCCATTCAGAATTGACATTCAAATTTGGCTACCCATAATTGTTAAAAATCTCAGAGCTCCAAATTATGAATTTCTTTTTCAGTGACTGATAACTCAATAAATGTGGCAAGCTTTCTGTTTTGGCCATGTTTCGCAGTCATAAAACTAATAATCAAGGCTTTTATGAAAAAAAAAGTTGATTGAGTTGCTATTATCAAACGATCTTGCTGCTGCTGTGAGGGTAAAAACAAGTGGTGTCATTGTAGACCCAAAGCATGGTCAGTCTTGTTAAAATTGATCAAAATTAGGAACATATAAAAGCAATTAATCAGTGGCTAAAGACAGATTAGTGATGTACAAAGTAAAAAATGGATTAGATTAGATTACTTACAGTGTGAAAACAGGCCCTTCAGCCCAACAAGTCCACACCAACCATCGAAGAGCAAGCCAACCAGACCCATTCCTCTATGTTTACCCCTTCACGTAACACTACGGACAATTTAGCATGGCCAATTCACCTAACCTGCACATTTTTGGACTGTGGGAGGAAACCGGAGCACCCGGAAGAAACCCACGCAGGCACGGGGAGAATGTGCAAACTCCACACAGACAGTTGCCTGAGGCGGGAATTGAACCCAGGTCTCTGGCGCTGTGAGGCAGCAGTGCTAACCACTGTGTCACTGTGCCGCCCACAAGTGCTAGTGCACTTGTTGTTTTTAACTTCCCCATGTCTGAGCTGGAGGCATAATTTCTTCCATTCAAATATTTCCTGGTAGTTAATCTTTGGGAAGATGTTAATAGTTTTGGAAACAGGTAATTTGCCTCTCCTTACTTGAGAATATTACATGAAGCAATTACCTGGAAACGTGGAGGAAGAAAATACTTTTTCCAAACAATAGACAGCGTAAATTTATTTAAAATTCTTTCTTTGCTTGAAAAGGCATAACTTGGAATTTGTTGGATGATAGTATCATATTAATGGTGGTGTAATAGTGAAATTACATTGCTGTCACTGCTAAAGTCCCAAAGAATTTTATTGCTAATGAATGAATTTCAATGAAGGCATCATTTTGTGTGATTTTTAGATTAGATTAGATTACAGTGTGGAAACAGGCCCTTCGGCCCAACAAGTCCACACCGACCCGCCGAAGCGAAACCCACCCATACCCCTACATTTACCCCTTACCT
>NC_057714.1:5338219-5358525 GCF_004010195.1 Chiloscyllium plagiosum | reverse complement strand
GGTCTCTGGCGCTGTGAGGCAGCAGTGCTAACCACTGTGCCACCGTGCCGCCCATTTTATTGCTGATCTGACAGAATCTGGAAAAGATATTTTATATAACTAATAAAGTTTATTGTTTATAGTAGGAATGAGCTGAATAACTTTCAACATGAATCGACAATAGACGAGGCCAACTTCAAGACTGTGGGAAGACCACAGTCAGAAAATGACAATCAATATCAAGTAAACTCAAGAATGGAAAATGCAGAAAATATGGAAGGTATGTTTTTCAATAAATTGAAGAATAAATAACATTTCAAACTGCAAGAGAGCCATATTGACAAAGCCCTGGAGTGGGTTAAATGTTTGTAACCCTGCTTGGAGTGTGGGGTAATTGAACAAGCTAATGAATGGAATCCTTGACTGTAACCTATTTAAGTTATAAAATTACGTTAGTACAAGTGCACTGCAGTAGAAACACAGTCAACAGTTTTTTTTTGCATACCATCAAAAATGGGAATTTTGTATGTAACTGGATGCAGTTCTCAAAAGAAAGTTAAAAGAATTAAGCTGAGCAATGATGTTCAATCCAATGAAGTAAAATCCAATTAGGTAGACCCAGAGTGGTCCTCTAAACCACCTTGTGATTTTTCCCCTATTAAAATCAGTGGGTGAAAGCTTGTTGCATGATGAGTGATGTGCAAAACCCCCGTCCCTGCCCAATGAATTCTTTGACCAATGAATTCATTGTAATACAGCTTAATGTTTTGGAGCATTTTGAAAACTCGCTCAACTTCCCTGGAATGCTCACTAATGGTGAAGCTACTTTACAGTGATCTGATGCTGCTTCAGTAAAGTATTCTTGCTACAGCATGTAGTTTGCATAAGAACCTTTATTGTTTGAAGTCTCTGATAAGCTTTTTGCATATGTATTGCTTAATGCACCTTGTGACCATTTTATGGGACAAGTGGATTTTAGAGTACCGTTTATGAAAGCAGTGAATATTTTTAAGCAGAGTATTCAAAGCTCAGCAAGCTCTTGAAAAATATTACAAGATTTTCAAATCAGCCCAACAAAAGAAAGATTGTACAACCGAAGTAATGGATCCTTCCAAACAATTGCATTTTCTTTTCGTTTCCCATTATCTTTTGTTCTGAACAAGTGAGGTAGAAGAATGAAATCACTGTACTTCATACCATCATAGTATGCAAATTCCTAAGCTGTGCATGGTGCAACTCAGCAGCACTCTGCATCTCCGAAGCTGCCATGCAATACAGGCTCTGCTTCCGTTATGAATGCTGGTGTTTGTTTTCTGCAAATGATGCTGAACTAAAACTGAATGGAGGCAGTTGCAGCTCAGCATTTTTTTCAGTAATCTTCCCAGCTACTCAGAGGTTATAAAGTCCACTTCTTTGAATAGCAGCATTTCACATGCAAGCAAAACTTGGTCTTATCAGGATTGCCACTGAACCTCTTGCAAAGTATGTTAACAGTCATTATCTGTACAGTGCTACAACAAATGAGTCAATGATCTTGGGTTATTTTGGGGTAAATTACTCTTGTTGCAGGAAACCCAAGATGTTTGTAAAACTTAGTTCCAGAAAATATACATTGGGTGTTTAATTCAGTGTCAGTCTATAACTTATAAGTTGCCTAATCCAAATGAGCATTCTTTTAAACAATGAAAATTTGACTTCTACCAAATTTTTTCTAATTCTGTGCTTTTCTTTCTTGTTGTGATATAAGCAGAGAGGATGGACAACACTGAAGTAGTGGTCGCAGCTTCTGAGAAGACTGATGTGAATGTTGAACCTCAGCCTTCTGAATTTGCAGACGAAGTTCCCAAAACTGGTGAGGACCTGGGTGACACAAATGCAACGCTGGAAACCGAAAACAGAGAGATTCAGACATTTTTTAGTGCAATGGAACAAAGGTATGAAAAGTCTGCATGAGAATCCCCATGCATTACAAAAAAAATTGCTTCATTTCAGGAACCGGATTTCAATCATTTTGTTTTTGTAATCACTATACTTTTCTTTAAGCAAATGGTAAATTTTGGTTTATTTAAACTTTGTCTGGTTTCACCCTTTAAATAAAGGGCGTGCTTCTAACTGGTTAGTGATGCTTTGGAACATGGACAAACTTTTTTTTCCATAGCATGAAATCCTCTGGGTATGGTGAGGTGTTAAGATTTACAGCTGTATTTCCCTTTGAATGCCTTCATTTGAAGTACTCTCTTAAAGGAATTGTGACAGATTGCGGTAGAAATAATGAAGTTAGGGTTATCCTCAATCTGTCACTGTAATGTTGATGAAATTCCCAAAGAAGTAGCATAAATCACCACTTATGTACTTTGTGTAGTTAAGGGGAACCAATATTGAAATTATTGGTGATAAAGTAAATTAGCATTTTCAATTGTCAATGAATATTGCAATTATTTAGCCAGAAAGTAATCATTGGGGGAAAAATTAGTTTCAAAATTAGTCTCTACCAGCTGGAGGCTATAATCAAACTGGGACATATATGTTTCAGCTAATCATAACATTGATCTAATACTTGAAACAATCTGAATGGATTTACAGGTCAGCAAATTCTGATGTTGGCTATATGAATGCAATTTATTTTGTAAATTTATTCAAATAGCTGATACCTTTTCAACTGACCACCAGTCAAGTAATGTTATCTTGTTTTATTTTGTTATTACTGATTATGCATGGTATTTGCCCAGATTGGACTTCTGTGGTGATGTTGATACATTTCAACTTCTCCATGATATCATATCCACTATTTATTGATTTTTATTTGAGCTTCCATTATGATACAGTGTTCACTGGAATTTGTTTGTATAGTTCTCAATACTTTCCAATGGTATGCGTTGTTTTCATTTTCAGATTTAATGATATCGAATTTGAGGAAGAGAATGGTATTCCTACTCTACCATTTCTGGAATCTTGCTATGCAATAGTTCCAGTATTAGGTAGGAAATTGCACCTTAATTTCTGCAATATACTTATGGGTAAATTTGAAAGAACCTGCGTGTTCTATCATGGAGGGGGAGTTGCAAGCAACTTATTCTAATACTCCTTTAATTTCAAAATGTTTTCTCTTGTTGGCAAGTAACTTTTTAAAAAATCTTTAAGTTATGGCATAACCCAAATGTAATTGTGCTTTAATATCTTGTGTGAATCATTTAACCTTTTTAACTGTTTTTGTTAGTAATAAGTCCAAAGATAGGAAGGCAAAGAAAATGCAAAAAGCATGCAACTTTTAGGATTTTTTTTTGTCATACCTCTGAGGTATCTACATTTCTGAAAATGATTGTCTTGTAAGCAAATAATTGGAGGGCTGTCAGGGTCATATATGATGTAACTAAGCAGCTGATTGCTGACAGGGTAGGAAGTTGTTGCTGGTGGAAGGTTGACATTTTTGTAGCATGTTCCACAGCCCCATCTGAAGAGAGAGAAAATCCCAAGTTGGACTTTTAAAATTTGCTGCTATGACTAATAATCAATCTGTTCATAGTATGATTTCTTGGATGGCATGCTAGTTGTATGAAGAAACAGTGGGTCAACTGGGCCTGGATTCACAGGAGTTTAGAACAATAAGGGATCTCATGCAAACATACAAAATTCTAACGGGAGTCGAGGATGATATTTCCCAGGGGATTGGGAATTGTAGTGGTGGTTGTCCAGTAGAAGAAGCCATGGTCCCAGATAAATGGAATGCCATTGCAGATTGAAGGCAAAGAGAGGGCACTGAACCTGTGGAAGTCTCTACCTCCAAAAGGCTGTGGACACCAAGTCACTGACTGTGATGAAGAAAGAAATTGATTATGAGAGGCTAAAGGTGTCAAGGGATATGTCATACGGCACTGAGAACATCAACCATGATCACGTTGAATGGCCAAGGGGGATTGATAAGGCAACTGATCTTCTCCTGTTCCTAATTATTGTGTTTCTCTCTGTTTCTATATAAACCATTGCCCAGCTGAACATTGACTTGTTCGTGTGCTGTAAAGTAACTCAGTTTATCTAATTCTGCCAGTCTTTATGTTCTACACAGGAGCACCTTAAAATTACTATGACACAGATCATGGGAAATGTATAATATTATGCCATAATTTATATCACAGATTAGTACTTTAGAACATTCTATTGAATCACAGTTGGAAAAGCAGGTGGGTTTAGGGTAGAGTGGTGGGTTGGAAATGGGGTGAGGTTGATCGAAAATGTTGAAATCTGTTTCTTTCCAAATCCACTTGAACTCTCACATTTCAAAATGTAACCAAATCAGGAAGATGGATGGGCAACCAATCCATTCCAAGGATGTAGTTGGCGACTTCAAAGTACCGTAACGATGCAGCAAACCTGACTGTAGTGCTGTTTCCAAGCTTTTACTGCTGGAGGCTGGGGTTCTCAAATATCACGCCAGCCAATTATTTCCTCAAGATGACAACTTGACAGATCGAAGATGAGTGCCTTCTTATTATTCTGTGGATCCAGGGAACTGCCTGAAGAGCCTCTGTGGTTACCACCTCTTTCCATCTCTCCCATCAGGCTGCAATGTCTCACCTTCCCTTCACAACGAGTCCTCTAATTTTCCTATCCCCGGACCATGTTACTCAATCGCACGCACCTTCGGTTAACCCCCAATTCTGGCATGGTCAATCCTGTTATCACAGCTTTCAGAGACCTGCTGTCAGTCCAGTTGAAAACTCCATTCTCAATCAACCCATGTCCCAGATGGAGAACCAATTATTGACTTCCCCAACACGCAGTGGGTTTAAATGTCCGCAGTGTGTCAGGGAGATGTGATGGTAGCGGAGTCCCAAATGATGGATTCCTCATCACCCTGACTTTCTGAACAACCTGCTTCCTGAGAGTCGGGTCAGTAAAAATTCAGCTCATAGTGTCATTGGATTGGCATGTTATACATATGGAAAATCACTAAATTGATGGTGACGAGACAGCAGCAAGATACCCAGTAAAGTTAAATTTCATTCTGCCCTCTCCCTGCCCCAAGTTCTAATTGCATTGAATGGAAGTCTACTCCTTGGTGTCACGTGAATGTGCTGTGAGTAGTTCAGGGAAGGTTTACCTGAATAATTGATTCCTGAAGAAGGGCTCATGCCCAAAACGTCGATTCTCCTGCTCCTTGGATGCTGCCTGACCTGCTGCGCTTTTCCAGCAACACATTTTCAGCTCTGATCTCCAGCATCTGCAGTCCTCACTTTATCCTTACCTGAATAATGTCTGGTTGCCTAAAGAGGTTGTAAAAGCTACACTTGCATCTGCCGGAGCTTAGAGTAAAAGGCAGATTGATCTAAATATATGATCTTAAAGGAGCTGACAGGCTGGATGTGGAGACGATCTTTGCTTTTGTGGGAGAATCTAGAATTCAAGGTCATCATTTAAAAATAAGAGTCATCCATTTAAGACAGAGGTGGTGAATTTCTTTTCTCTTAAAGGATCAGAGGTCTTTGGAACTGTTTTCCTCAAAAAGCTGTGGAAATAGTGTTGACGTATTTTTAATACAGAGATGGATAGATTGTTGTTAAGGGAGTGTCAGGTTATCAGGAGTAGATGGAAATGTGATCAGTGGTGGAGTATTATTAAATGATGGAGCAGATTCTGGGGCCATATGACCTCCTCCCAATCCTAATCTGCATGTTTGTATGAATCTATGCATCTATGGGCCTGTCCATAAAAGCCTAATAAGTAAAACTCTTTTCTTGCTGTGCTGCTTGCTTACTTATTTTCTTATGCATCACTGATTTTTTTCCATCAATTCAGAGGGGAACTAACTCTAACCTGGTCAGTTTAGTTTTAAGGAAAACAAACCTTTCTGAGGCTTTTTGTTTGTTCCTTAATGAAACTGTCTTCCATGAAAAGAGGAGGAAGTGAGGACTGCAGAAGCTGGAGATCGGAGAGTGTGGCGCTGGAAAAGCACAGCAGGTCAGGCAGCAACCGAGGAGCAGGAGAGTCGACGTTTCGGCCATCATCAGGAATGTGATGATGTGACCATGACCATGGTGTGAAGCAAAGGAGGCAGACAGGGGAAGCATTGCAAGAAGGGAGAAGGAGGACTTTCCCCAGCTATAAATCAAGATAACGTTCATCTCCCTGACTGTGAAGGTTGAGTCACCCTTACATTTTACACCATTGGGTCCTTCCTGTTGAAAGCAGGTGATATTGCATAGTGAGGCAGCAGCGCTAACCACTGAGCCACTGTGTCACCCAAGTTGTCACCTCCTCTCTCCAAGGAAACAGTTTGATTACATTGCTTCAACTCCTTCTTCCCAGGGATGGTTAATTTGTCATGTTTTTAATTTTTTTTGTAACAGTTTCTTGTTGCCCCTTTAAACTCATGAAATGTTTTTTTTTTCAGAAAGAGTTTTTGGTAATTTTTGCAATCCTTGAACAATTATTAAAGTATTGAAGTATGTTTCCAACATGCCTTGCAATTCTGATTGTCTTACATTATCTCCTGGGATTTGGAGACAACCAGAAAAACAGGAGGAGGAACAAAAACCAATAGCAGCCAAGCATAGTGATAAGAACAGTATTGTGAGTCTCTACCTGGTCAAAAGAAACTTCCCTACCCTGCTTAGACTTGCCATTCCCCAGTTGTACACTCATATCAGAGTCCCATTTACAACGTTCCCTCGATTAACATCAAGTAGTAAAAGCCACCATCAAAAACATTTATTCAACAGCTTTAAACAGCATCTCATCAAAAATACAAATGAAAATGAACAATTCACTTATGTGCAACTCCTTAGTGTCTATGTTTCTGTGCAGTGCTTATTCAAGTGACCAGGGGATGATGTAAGGTTGCTGACTTATAGCTGGGGGACTTAGGGAGAGATGGCCTTTAAGGTCGACCCTGAATATCGTCCTGGGCATTGAGGATCTGACTTTGAATTGCACCATCTCAACATGAAAGGCAGCAGCTTCAGCAGCTGGCTGAGAGGCAACAGCTTGCATGCTGATCTTCATGGTTCTCACATCCTCTATCTGAGAGCTCTGCCCTGCAGCTCTGAAACATCAGGGAGCCTCTGCCTCTGCTGCATTGGAAACTGGGACAGTAGCCGGCAAGCACTCTGTTCTTCATTTGGACTGTGCTGCCCGTCATTTCCATGGTAACATGACATAAAACCTGATATCGGTTTGGAGTGGTCCCTTGTGATTGACTGGAGGTTGCCCTGCCAATGCACCAAGAATCTGTGTGCACCATCATTTGCATTTTCGTGTATTCATCCCCAAGGAGGTCTTCATCCCCTACAGAAACCTCCTTTGTGATCTCACCAGCCAGGGAGTTTGCATGCAAGCTGTCATACCCCTTTGGTTTATTTCCACTTAGTATATGTTGAATGATTCACTGTGTACTGTTTGTAATTCTATATCGGCCTCTGAAGTTATAAGAGTTTCAGCCCCTGAGCTGGTGCTTGCAAGTATAAAGTCAAACAGCAGTACCTCCTTTCTGCCATACTTTTCCATGCTGACACTGTGTGACCTTTGAGAGGCTAGTGCAAGGACTACACGGAATCGTCGGAGTTGGCTTGGAGTAAAATGGTGAGGGGCTGGGTGGGAATGAGAACACAGACAAAATCTGCCACAGGGAATGTGGATAAAGACTTTGGGTGGACTACAGAAACATGCTGGTGAGAGTGCTTGGAGGCCTTGGTGTGCTCCTCTTTATGCATCTTTAGAGGCTGAGTAAGCATTCATTCTTAATATCTGAAAACAGCTAAAGCAAAAAAGCAGCACAAGAGGGAGGAATGGGTCATGGGAAGAAAAGCTGGAATTGCCAGTCCTAACACTTGCAGTTTTCATTTCCTGACATCCTTCAGGGTTAGGAATGGAGAAGGTACAAGACTCAATGATTTACCACCAGCCACAGTGGCCTCAGGAATGTCTAGTGGCTTGACTTTGTGGTATTGATCTCAATGATTTGGTGGACTATCTTCTCGAGGGTGCTAAGCAGATGCAGGCGAGTTGGTCTTCCTGCCTATTGTGGACACCTTCCCCAGAAACGGAGAGGGCAGAATACCAGTGTCAGTGTGTTAAAGTGATGCATGGTCATCACTGAATAGCTGTGGAAGTGGGAAAAGGTGTATGTACTGTTGGAATGTTCAGTAAGTGTGTGTGGGAAAGTGTGATGTAAGGATGGGGTGTAGGGGAAGGAGAGAGGTTAATGAAGTTGGGGGGGAGGAGGAGATGTTGGTCCTGAGTTTCAGGATGAGTTAGGAGAAAGTGAGGACTGCAGATGCTAGAGGTCAGAGTCGAGATGAGCCGCTAGGTGAGTGATGGGTGTGGTGCATTTGAGAAGTGGCTGGTGAAATGGGTGTGAGATTGATGTGCAATTTCATTCACTCTCTTTAACTCCCAAACGTGACCGTGAAACTTCATTTGCTCTGCGGCTCGTCTCAGGGATTACTCTCTGCATTCAGCATCTTTTCCACTTTCTCCCCTTTCGTCCGGAGGGAATGTTTGAAAGGTTCCCTGCCCCTGGCTTACAAATGTCACTTCCAGTGCTTAGATTCCAGGGTTTGCTTCACTGAACTGGGAAGGCCTTTCCCTCAAATACTGATAGATCTCAAGTACAAGAGCAAGAGGTGATTTTGAAATTAGTAGACCTCAACTGAAGTACTGTGTACCACATTATAGGAAAGATGCGAATGCATTGGAGAGAGTGCGGAAACGATTTACTGCAGTGGTTCCGGAGATCAGTTATGAGGATGAATTTGAAGAAGCCAGGGCTGTTCTCTTTAGAGAGCAGAGAGCTGTAAAGAGATTTGATAGAGATTTTCAAAATCATAAATAGCTAGATAGAGTAAGTAGGAAGAAGCTGTTCCTGCTTGTAAAAGGAACAAGAACGAGAGAGCATGGAACTAAAGTGATGTGCAAGGATGATATGAGAAAAGCACATAGTGAGTAGTTCGGATCTGGAATGTATTCCCTAGAAATGTGATGGAGGCAAGTTCATTTGAGGCATTACAAAAAGTATTTGATGATTAAGAATAATATTCAGGGGTAACTGGGATAACGCAGGAGAATGGCACTAAGTAATGATGCGAGTGTGAAGGGCCAGTGCAGGTACTATGGGCTAACTGGTGGCCTCTTATGCCATAACACTTCTGCAATTCTTAAAATTCTCTCTCTAACCAAAGTCTTCCAAAGCACCATTTATCCCAGTTTGCAGCTTTCCTTTTATATGAACTGTGCCTCTCAATTGAGAAGGTTACCTGGTGTATATAAATGGTTACTTGCATGTTACACAGCATTGTGTAGTCTGCAGAGACTGCTGATAACATTGAGCCTACTGTATTTTTTAGTGCAATGTCCCACTAATATAATGGGCATGAGGTGGGTGCTCTGCCATCCTAGAAATCTTACTCATTCTACCTCCCCTTCCCCCATTACCCCAAATACAGGTGAACCACTGCTCCTGAATATCTCTGATCTATTCCAGGCAGTGATGCTGGTGCTACAACTTGCAGGTGACTGGCAGAGAAATGTCATCTTTCATTGAAACCTTTGGTTAATTCCACATCCCAGAAACAAATGAGTTGTACTAACCTAATACTTGGTCTTTTAGTTTCTTCCATATAAGATGGAAGTTTGAAAATTTCGTCTGTTCATTCCCACACAAGACTTTATAAAAAGCATGCTGGAGCAACTTCTCTCTTGAACGGAATAACCTCAGCATCCTAGTCTCCGAAGTTACAGTTTTCAAAAGCAGAGCAAATTTGAGCAAGGTCAGAGAGTTGAATGCATGGTTCAAAGGTGTTTGTGGAATAAATGGATTGCAACTCATGGGAAACTTGTAGGTAAAATGGGATCTCCCCCAGAACTATGCTGGGACCAGTGTGCTGGGGAGTCATGTAACGAGTAGAGGAGGGGATAATACAAGGGGATAAGTGGTAAATTATGTATGGTATAATGGCCTTTTTAGAGTTGCAGTTTCAAGGTGACCAAGTCTACGACCTAAATGTTCGAGAATTTTTCACTTTTTACCAGGTTAGGAAGGTAAAACCAGTAGGTTAGCTCTGCTATTTAAGGATGATGTTTGTGTAGTAATGAGAGATTACCTTATTTCAGAAAATTTATATGTAAAAGCATTTTTTGTGTGGAGAAAAGAAATAATATTGTGAGAGAATTGCATGAATTGGTTTGGCAAACACAGCCTGGAAAATGAATTTATAGAGTCTATCTGGGACAATTTCATACAGTTGTCTAATCTTGAGTATTCTACAGGTCTTTTACTCATCCTTGCTGTGGAAGACATAAACAATCAGAAAAATAAAGTCATAGAGCTATACAACATGGAAACAGGCCCTTCAGTCCAACCCGTCCATGCCGACTAGATATCCCAACATAATTTAGTCTCATTTGCCAGCACTTGGCCCTTATCCCTCTAAACCCTTCCTATTCCTACACCCATTCAAATGCCTTTTAAATGCTGTAATTGTACTAGCCTCCACTACTTCCTCTGGCAGCTCATTCCATAAACACATCAAACTCTGTGTGAAAAAGTTGCCCCTTAGGTCCCTTTTATATCTTTCTCCTCGAACCCTAAACCTATACCCTCTAATTTTGGACTCCCCGACCCTGGGGAAAACACCTTGTCTGTTTACCTATCTATGCCACTCATGATTTTATAAACTCCTATAAGGTCGTCCCTCAGCCTCTGCTCTCGGGAAAATAGCCCCAGTCTATCCAGTTGAAAAACAAGAAGTAAAAAGGATGAAGGAAGTTAAAACAATCATAATCACTAGGGAAAAGATACCAAGAAAGGTAGAAAATTGCTGGGCCAAACGACCTGTTCTCTGAAATTTTAAAATGCAGAGATAGTAAATGCATTGTTTGTAATGTTCTAGAGTTTCCTGGATTCTGGAAATGCCTCAGCAAAAATTGTGAATATAGCCAATATATAAGGAAGGAGGAAGATAGAAAGCGGGAAACTATAGACTAGTTAGCCCAATGTCTGTCTAAAAGAAAAAGTTCAAAAACACTATTAAGGACGTATTTCAGCAATTGGTTAGAAAATCGTGAAACTTTGTTTACTTTGCTTGATTTGTATTGTGAAAAGGAGTTTGCCTAATTCATTAGAGTCCTTTGAGAAAGTAACAAGCAAGCGAACCACCTGGATTTCCAAAAAGCATTCAACATGGTGTCACAGCAAACAATATGGCACAAAATTAAAAAAAACACATGGTGAGGAGAGTAACAAATTAGTATGGAAAGAAGCTTGGTTAGTTAATAAGAAGCAAAGTGATAGATGAGCCATTTTCAGGTTGACAAACTGTAACTAGAAGTGCAGCAGGGATCAGTGCTGGGGTCTCAACCATATACAATCTATCTTCCAACTGGTATTGGTGTCTAGGATGAAGTGACTGAAGATATTACAGCTAAGCTGCTGATGATCCAGTTTGTGATGGCTACATCCTATGAATGAATAAATGAAACTGATTTCAATGTCCCATTTATTTTAATTTTGAAATAAATACTTTTCTAACAGCTTGCCTAATTATTTTCAAATCATTAAGGTTAGATAGCTGCTGCAAGTGGTTATGAATTGCAGAGATATCCTCTTTACCTCTAATTTCAGTTTCAGTATTTACTCTAAATCTCTGTCGCTTTTCCCTCACAGATAAACTTGGCCCAACGGTCTTTGCTCCAGTTAAATTAGATTTTGTGGGCAATATTAAGGTAAGTGATGTGTTATTTTATTCCTCAAGGTGTCATTTATTCACTGTTTGTCAATGATTATTTATAAAATAGATTATATCAGCTTTTTAAAACCAATTAAGTTTGATCATGGTTGCAAAGAAGTATTCTATTTTCAGAAAATAAATCAGAAATACATCACTGATTCCATAAGGTTCACTACCCTTCAGAAGATAGTACTGTATGAATTGGAAACTGATGAGGCTACAGTGAGGAACTCTGCCACTGAGGCACTCCTTTGGTTGAAGAGGTATGTATGTGCAGTTTTCTGACCTTTTTTCAACGACAAAGAAATTCTTCATTGGTTCAGCCCTGAAGACGTAGGTTTATATTTGGAATGCGCTTTCATGCTGTGGTGCTAGTGAATCTTGAATCTTTTCCAAACCCATTCTTTACACATCTCTGACAAACGAGGGGTATCAGTCTGATTGACATGAAGGGACAATCAAAGTGAATGCTGCAAATTGACAGGTTTTTTTTTCATTAAAGGTCCCTATAGAGTAGTATCTCTGCTTGTTAATTCCACTCTTCTTCCTGTCCCTCCTGTTCCCGAATGCAGTCACTCTTTTATATACGCGCTACGTACAATTAGCTCCAAAAGCAAAATTTGAATTGGAGAACTTTCTAAACAGTATTACTGTGTAATAGATAGAGTTGTCGACACCAGGTCACGCTAATGAGAATATGGTTGTCCTGCAGTGAGGGTGTAAATATGTAATTGGATTTTTTTATGATGATTGTAAATAATCATCATTGTTGCTTCATTGAGCCTTAGAACATTATGGATAATTGGGAAGGTTTAAGCATCTGTATACATCAATTCTTTTCAATTGTGGCTGCTTGTGTTGTCAGATTATAGGTCCCCCATAGTTACCGCAATGTGAGATTAAAAGAGGCCATTATGTGAATACTCTAAAACTGATAACAATGTTGACCGACATTGAAGTAAGATCTAATTGTCATTTATGAAGGAAGTTCCTTTCCTTTTGATTTTTCTCTGTTCAGTCTTTCTTCTTTTCAAGACATTTGCTTCTCCTTAGATTCTATTGAAAGAGACTGCCTCTGATAGCCCACAGACCCACGAGTACACACAAAAACAGAAATTGCTGGAGAAACTCAACATATCTGGCAGCATCTGTGGAGAGAAAACAGAATCAAAGTCTCAAATCCAGCGATTCTTCTTCAGAACTTCAGATTACTGGGAGGTGGGGGAAAGTGAACTATGGGTGGAGATGGAGACCAGAGAGAGAGAAAACAGCAGTCTGGTAGAAAAAGGGATGGATAATGGTAAGCCGGGGAGAAAGAAAAGCTGCTCATGGGGACTATTACTAGATGAAAATGGGTTGACTGTGGTGAAAGCAGACCGTGTAATGACAAGGCTTGTTGTGTGGGTGTGGGTGAAGGATGTGGAAGAACATACTCAGGCCCTATAATTATTGAACTTACTGGGTTATGAAGACTGGAGGGTTCCCAGGTGGAAAATGAGATTCAGTTTTTTTTCCAGCACATGCTGAGCCTTACTGGAGAATGGCAGCAGGTGCAGTTTTCCCAGGCATTGAACGATGTGGGCACTGGCAAGAAAGTTGGGTGTGGTCACTGATGAGGGACTTCTCTGTGCTGATGCAGTAAGGCCCATTTTCTAATCAAGTGTTGAACTGTGAGATGGGATTCTTGCTAGTGAGCAATGAGAAGTCCATTTGTGCGCATTAGCATGTATTAACGTCATATCCTTAGTTAATCTCACATCATTCCTTTGGGAATTCCCATTCTCCCACCTGCTGGATAGCAACTAAATGCTGATAATTCCTAACAATAGTGTCAGACTTGAACTCACTGTTTACCCCTCCAGACCTCTATTTTGGAGACCTGCGACGAACATTTCAGGGCATGCTTCATGGGCAACGACCATATGCATTCCCCGTTCACAAACCTTGGCATTGGATAGGTAGTAACCCTGCTGCATCCGCATGGCATATCTCTGAACCACTTACAATATGGTTCAGCATTTTACTGCAACCCTTTGGATGATATGGAAGACTGCAGAGGGAAGAGAGATCACTGACAGTCAGAACCACCCTGACCACAACGAAGGGACAGTGCAGGATGATAGTTGGTCTGGCAGGCTAGGGATGGGTGGGGGTTAGTGTTGTGAGATGAAGTTGTAAATCAGTGTGTTGTGTGGGCACATGTGGAGTCTCTGCACTGATTGGCCTGATGGAGGATCAGGAAGAAAGGAATATTGAGGTTTTGTGTAGGGGCCCCTGATCATCAGGCTGAGGATATAAGTCACTGAACCAAGCATGATCAGCATTGTCTTCCATGCTAATGGGAAGGTAAACGTACATTGGAAATGGCAAAAAGCTGGGACCTAATCTGTGGACAGATTGTGTTTATTTCTGTCTGACAAGCGAGCTGTATGTGAGAAATGCCAGGCTCGCCAAGCTGCAGTTACACTAAAACACTAGGAATCCTGCAGCAAGCATCTCACCCCCGACTCCCCAAAGCCTGTCCACCATCCACAAGGCACAAATCCAGAGTGTGATGGAATATTTTCTACTCACCTGGATGGGTGCAGCCCCAACAACACTTAAGCAGTTTGACAAGAGCCAGGGCAAAGCAGCCACTTGATTGGCACTGCATCCACAAGCACTCACTCCCTCCACCACCACCGACACTCAGGAGCAGCAGTGTGTACCACCTACAAGATGTATTGCAGACATTCACCAAAGACAGTGGTTAGCATTGCTGCCTTACACCGCCAGGGACCCAGATTCGATTCCAGCCTCGGGCGACAGTCTGTGTGGAGTTTGCACATTCTCCCAGTGTCTGCGTGGGTTTCCTCTGGGTGCTCTGGTTTCCCCCCACAATGCAAAGATGTGCAGGTCTGGTGAATTGGCCATGCTAAATTGCCCGTAGTGTTGGGTGCATTAGTCAGGGGTAAATATGGGGAATGGGTCTGGGTGGGTTACTCTTCGGAGGGTCGGTGTGGACTGGTTGGGCCAAAGGGCCTGTACCATACTGTAGGGAATCTAATCTAATCTAATCCTCAGATAGCATCTTCTAAACCCGTGACCACTACCATCTTGAAGGACAAGATCAGCAGAAACATGGAACATCACCACCTTCAAATTTCCCCTCCAAGTCAAACATCATCTTGACTCAGAAATAATTGCAGTTCCTTCAGTGTTGCTGGGTCAAAATGCTGCAACTCCCCTCCCAGATGACATTGTGGATAAACATAAACAAAATAGACTGCAGAAGCGTAGCAAGTCAGCTCATCATCAGTTTCTCCAGGGCAACCCGGGATGGGGAATAAACACTGGCACAGCCAAGAATGCACACTAACTGTGAATTAGGAAAAGGAGCAGTGATATTGTCACTGTTGTTGTGCAGCATTGGCACAGAGAAATGGAGGAGGAACAGGTGCAACCAGCCAGCCCAGTACCAGCGTACATCCAAAACGTCGACATCTCTACTTCCTGATGCTGCCTGCCTTGCTGTGTTCTTCCAGCCTCCTGCCTGTCTACTTTAGATTCCAGAATCTGCAGTTGTTTTGTCTCTAGCTCAGTATCAGCAGCAACATCCAGTGAATGCTGAATATCCTCCACATGATGTCACAGCTAAAGGTCTCTTTGAGATGCACAAGAGGCCACGAGTCTATCATCCTCAATGCCATTTCTTCCAGATGAGCAAGGCACAATGTTGCTGGCGAGTAAGGATTCTGCAGGAAACCATCTTTGAATTAATGTCAGCTGCTAAAGCAGGAATTGCAGCACGGAGTGAATGGCCGTCAGTTTCTGTTCTGATAGACAAATGCAGCTTCTTTGTTTGCTTTTGTTGTTGCTGACTAAAGAATGAATGATTGAATAATTTGATGGATTTCCTCTATACTATTGTCTCCCACTGAAGAATGCTGGTCTACACTTGCTACTGAGGAGAGAGTAGCACAGACTTAAACTGGGTTCTAAAATGGGATGAGGCGAAGGATGGGCAAATTGTGTTTCTTGGTTCTTAAACAGCAACAGGTGTAAGAAAGTAGACTTGCATGCAGAAAGTGTCAGCTGTGCCAACCATATGTCCTGAGAGACATTGTTTTTGGTTGCCTTCCTATATTGAGTGTGATGTATAGGGCAGCTCCGGACTGCCAGTGCTTGACCTGGTGCCCAGCTGGTGCCAGCGCCAGGGATCTGGAGGTCCTGGCAGTGATGACCATTCCACCTACAGCGAGTGTATGAATGCAAGGAACAAGTAACATGTAAACTTGGTGTATCAAGGCATGTTTGGGAAGGTAGCTTGAGAAAACCTGCTAAATATCACTTGTTTACTTAATTCTTCTCCCAATGATACTCCATATTCCATCAGAGGTATGACTGCAGTTGATGTCATGACCAGTTAACTACCTCTGTCCTCACACTTTATTCTTTTATACTTGTTGTTTATGAGGACCTGAAGGTAATTTTTCACAGGAAATGGCATTGTGGAGTGTGAGGCCAGGTACTAAAAGGGTTTGGAACCCAGTGGGCTGAACACCATCATAGGAGAAAGTGAGGACTGCAGATGCTGGAGATCAGAGCTGAAAATATGTTGCTGGAAAAGCGCAGCAGGTCAGGCAGCATCCAGGGAACAGGAGAATCGACGTTTCGGACAAAGAAGGGCTTATGCCCGAAACGTCGATTCTCCTGTTTCCGGGATGCTGCCTGACCTGCTGCGCTTTTCCAGCACCACTTTTTCAGCTCTGAACACGATCATAGGATGGTCTGTCATATCTATGTCAGCTCTTTGAAAGAGTTATCTTCTTAATCCCACTTTAACAAAAATCCTCAATGTTTCCTCCTCCTAGTACTTCTATTCATTTTGGAAAGTTATTATTTAATATGTTTCCATCACCTTCTGCACTTATTAAAAAACTAATGTTACGCCATGTTCTTTTGCACTTTTTCAGCTCTGAACACGATCATATCTATGTCAGCTCTTTGAAAGAGTTATCTTCTTAATCCCACTTTAACAAAAATCCTCAACGTTTCCTCCTCCTAGTACTTCTATTCATTTTGGAAAGTTATTATTTAATATGTTTCCATCACCTTCTGCACTTATTAAAAAACTAATGTTACGCCATGTTCTTTTGCCAGCTACCTGAAATAATACCATTTTTTCTTGAAAGCAATAGTGTTGTTCATATGCCTTTGTTTAGACAAACTTTGCACTTGTACAATGATTTAAATTGCGAACCTGTTGTACACAAGCTTTTCAAAGCTATTTAGTTAGTTTTTCCATTTTTGTAGATTGCTCTGTTTAGATATTCCACCTAGTGGCAATTTTCAGTATTGCCTAAATCAGCAGAATCCACCAAATTTTAGTGAGTGAACTTGCTCTAAGTTAAAAATCACACAACACCAGGTTATAGTCCAACAGGTTTAATTGGAAGCACACTAGCTTTCGGAGTGACGCTCCTTCATCAGGTGATAGATGGAGCATTGTTCCGAAAGCTAGTGTGCTTCCAATTAAACTTGTTGGACTATAACCTGGTGTTGTGTGATTTTTAACTTTGTACACCCCAGTCCAACACCGGCATCTCCAAATCAGAACTTGCTCTAGACATTGTTATAAAATATTGTTAAGAAATAATTAATAATCGTGTGAAAGTCACCATTCTTTTCATTGTCAATGTTTACATGCCAGAGGGTTAAAGTTTCTGAAAGGATTTCTGGAAGAAGTGAACAATGGAGAAAAGGATATCCAAAAAGCACTAAGTAAGTCTGCATTAACCACTGTTTTTGTGGGATTGCCTTTTTGTTACTCTGTTTAATCAACATAGTAAAAAGAGATAGAAAAAGGCCAATCAACAAGAAAGAACCTGCATTTAAATAGCACCTTTCTTCTTCTTGGAATGTCCCAAAACATTTTATAGTGAATGAATTACATTTTGAAGCGTGCTCAGTAGCTGTCAAGTAAGCAAACCCAACAGATTCCTGTGACAACAAATATCAGTGAGATGTATACAATCCATTTGGTGCTGTCTTTTGGGGTAAACTTTGGGTAAGGCAACTTCTGATGTCTCCTCTGGATCTTTACTGCGCCTCCCCCCACACACACAGACACACACAGCAAGATGAAGCCACTGTTTAATTTAAAAATGTGAGTGCGAATGAACATTCCAGTGTTATGACATGGAGACAGGCAGCCAAATCAATTCAAATTTTTGACCAAAATAGTAAAAATTAAAACCTTCAAAGAGCGTCAAAGTTGACCCTAGAGCATCTTAACCAGGCTTTTTGAATAACCATTCAGATTAATCAATACTAGACTTCAGTTCGTATCTTAAACAAGAGATTTAGCAGCTTCTTAATAATACAATGTCATTAGTAAAGCAAAATTAAACAAACATTATAATTAGTATATGCTTTAAACCCCAAAAAAGGCTGCTCAATGGCTCAGTGGTCAGCAGTGCTGCTTCACAGCACCAGCAACCCAGATTCGAAACCAGCCTCGGGTGGCTGACTGTGTGGAGTTTGTACATTCTTTATGTGTCTGCATGGGTTTCCGCCAGATGCTCTGATTTCCTCCCATTGTCCAAAAATGTGCAGGTTAGGTGGTTTGGCTGTGCTAAATTGTCTGTAGTCTCCAGGGATGTGTACGCTATGTGGATTAGTCATGGGAATAGTGTACTTGTCTGGGTGGGATGCACTTCAGAGGGTCAGGACAGATCAATAAGCTGAATGGCCTATTCCTGCACTGTAGGGATTCTATGAAAAATGTTTGTTTTCAGTCCCATTCACATAAAAGACAAGACAGACAAACAAACGCTGTTAAGGGATAAGTAAAAGAAAATAACAAACTGACCAGATTGCTTAAGCGGTTTACGTGATGTTTTGTTCCACAGGCATAGATGATGGTTTCTTGGTAGATTTCCGAAAGATATCAAGCAGTGTCACCTTTACAGTTCACTCAGATAATGGCAGTGATACTTGGTTTTCTATTCTCTGAGCTCTGAAGAGCTGCTCATGGGACGTTAGGCAGGGAGCTTACAAATCTTCTGCTGTAGTATCAACAGCTGGATTCCTTTTCCAGAGAAAAAATACTGTCCAAAATCAAATACAAACTCTGACCACTCCCATTTTCCATTCAAGATCTGCCATCTGCTTGAGCATAAGGTATTTTCCAGACTTGCTGGAACCAATTCTCTTGTTCTAACCTTGTTAGTAGAAACTTCTACTATCTGTATAAACACAATGCTGATCCATGGTAACAAAATATTTACAGAAGCTTTTTGACCAGGAACCAACTTGCAATTAATTTCCAGCCTTGGCCTTGTGAATAAACCTGTTTGGTTTTATTTTCCTTTTAACATAAGCTGTTACCCCATTGTCCAAATGTCATATTAAGCTCTCAGCTTTTAGTTCACAGCTCCAAATCAAAATTGATTTTTAACAAAAGGAGAAATTAGGGTGGGCTCTAACAACAGAATGTGATTTGGTAGTGCGCTAACAAATTGGGGTAGTTCTGTACTTGATATTAGGAAACATAAATCTTCTTTTGACTAGCTGTATCTTTCCAGGGATGCCTTTGCTTTTGTGACAAGGGAGCTGTGTCTCACTAAATCAATTCAAAATGAACCAAAAGTCAAAATCCAGTTGCTAATTAAACTGGACAAGATCCTTTTTCATTGCTCTACATTTTGTAATCTGGTAACCTGTGCTCACTCTTCATTTTCGTTTTTTTGTACCCTGAACTTAATTATATGCTAGAGATTGTAAGGCAAGATTGAGGAAACAATAAGGCTGCAGTTGTGCTCCGAATCATTTGGCACAAGTAGTGCATTTCCTTTTCTTATTGGAGTAGCAATATTTTGGAGGCCATTTTTTTAAAAGCCCCACTACAGATGAATATAGCTGGAACACACCCCAACCCACCTGGCCCCACCCTGTATACATTCTGTGTGCTTGCCACCCTCCATGCCTCTTCCACTGGTACTTCACCTGGACAAGATCTGATTTATGCGATAAGGGTTTTACTGTATCTATAATTCACTCTGGAGAGGTGGGGTACCTCATTGAAATATTTAAATCAAGCTTCCATAGATTCCAGCTTTTTTTTTGAATTCTTAAAAATCTATATTTAAGACAGAAATACTTGTATTTATATATTGGAAATTTCAATTGTATTTTACAGCTAATGAATTGACTTTAAAGTGTAGCCAGTGTTACTACAGGCAATCGCAGTAATGAGCTATGACCTTAAGTGGCTGAGCAATAAAAGCTGCTTTTTGAATGATAGTATGGGAGCATTTAATTCTACTCAAGAAGACAGACACAGAACTGGCTCAAAGGTAGAAGACAGAGGGTGGTGGGTGGAGGGTTGTTTTTCAGACTGGAGGCTTGTGACCAGTGGAGTGCCACAAGGATCTGTGCTAGGCCCTCTACTTTTTGTCATTTACATAAATGATTTGGATGCGAGCATAAGAGGTACAGTTAGTAAGTTTGCAGATGACACCAAAATTGGGGGTGTAGTGGACAGCGAAGAGGGTTACCTCAGATTACAACAGGATCTGGACCAGATGGGCCAATGGGCTGAGAAGTGGCAGATGGAGTTTAATT
>NC_057714.1:5270674-5337820 GCF_004010195.1 Chiloscyllium plagiosum | reverse complement strand
GGCTGGTACAATTGCAACATTTAAGAGGCATTTGGATGGGTATATGAATAGGAAGGGTTTGGAGGGATATGGGCCGGGTGCTGGCAGGTGGGACTAGGTTGGGTTGGGATATCTGGTCGGCATGGACGGTTGGACTGAAGGGTCTGTTTCCATGTTGTACATCTCTATGACCTTATGACATAAGGCCTCCATTTGGCACCTAATCCATAAAATAATCAGTCGATTGATATATGTCTCCTTCCATATAATTCTATTGTTTAATCAGTATTCTTTAATTAGCTTAAAGAATTTAAGTGGGTCGGCGCAATATGTGATTTTGTTTTCTTTAGTCTTTAATTGGATGTGATTATCAGCATTTGCTGCCCATCTCTCGTTGCCCTTGAACTGGTTGTCTTGCTGAGCATTTTCAGCAGGCAGGAGTCAGTCATGTTACTGTGGGTCTGAAGTCACATGTAGTCCAGGTAAGGATGATAAATTTCCTTCCCTGAAGAACATTAGTGAACCAGCTAGGTTTTGTGGTCACCCTCATTAACACAAGTTTTCAACTTCAGATTTGTCGATTGAATTTAAATTTCACAAGCTAAGTTGGTGGATTTTGAAGCCATCCCATGAGAGTTAGTCTAGTCCTCCGGATTACTAAACCAGTGATATTGCCACTACACTCTGGTATAACATGAGGAAAGGTGATCTGTCTTTTCTGCATCAGTGTCTCAGAAAGGATGTATCTACGACTATTAGAATGGTGAAGATGAGGTCAAGGACAGTTTTTCCTTCTGGTTCCCTCAGTACCTCCCACAGACCCAATCTATGTACTTTTAGGATTCAGCCAAGTTGGTTAGTGGTGGTGTTACCAGGGTATTTCTCACAATATACATTGAAGAATTCCACCCAGAATACATTGTGCCCTTGCCCACTCAGTCCTTCTTTCAGTGGTACTCTATGGAGGAAACCTGATTCACCAGCCAAGGAGGGTAGTAGGAAGTAATCCGAGGACATTTCCTTGCCCACATTTGACCTGAGGCCTTGAGACTCCACGGAGCCTGGATTTATTGTTGAGGAATACCGGGGATCTCCCTTCTGACTCTCAACCCTGGTTGGACTGAATTGCTAGTGGAGTGTGACATACCAAGATTGGTTGTGTTGGTATTGAGGCTATTGTCATACTCTCAGAATCCTACCTTCCTGACAATGTCATGCTGTTGCTTGCTCTTCTTATGTTGGCATAAGCCCCCTGATGTTATTAAGGATGACTTTGCAGCATTGACAAGGCTGAGTTTTACGTTGCCATTTCTGGTGCCTGGCTTAATGTAAGGTGTTCATTCCTTTCTTTATACTTTGTGGTTGTTTGATACAATTGAATGATGTGCTAAGCTATTTCAGAGGACATTTCAAAGTCAGCTGCATTGCTGAAGGCCCGGAGTCACATGTAGGACAGACCAGGTAAGCAATGCAGCTTTCCTTCCATAAAAGATGATAGTGAACCAGATGGATTTTTCTACAACAATCAACGTTGATTTCATTGGTAACTATTAGACTAGCTTTTGATTCTAGCTTTATTAATTGAATTCAAATTTTCACTCCTGTGCTGAGATTTGAACCCATGACCTCAGACAATAAAGCTAATTGTCTGGATTGTTAGTTCAATTATGTCACCACACGCAGTCAATTACAACAATTAAGAGCAAGAGCATTAAGTTGATCTACCCTGCTCTTCTACAGATCTACTCAGTTAAAAAAAATTAAGGAATGGTTCATTTTCTTGCAATCTCACTCCTATGATCCTGGGGGATGCCAGTCACAAATTAATTACGCTGATTAGTGGGAGATTTGATGCCACTGAATTTACATGGAAAAGTATTTGTTGAAGCCAGTGCAGTGTGTAGGACATTCTGTGTACTGCATCTAGATTCTGGCAATAGCTATAGCTTCTGCATTTGTTGATATAATCTTTTTGTTATATTTCCATGATGTCAGTCTATTGTTTAACAGATTGCTGATGTGCTTCAGACTGAACATTGGCTCCTGCAGTTGTGTATAACTTTTATACATTTTATAATTTCCTGTTAATTTCTTTTGGTTCTCTTGTTTAGACACATCGTACAGTAGAACGTTACGCCAATATCACGGTTGGGTCGTTAGAGGTGTCTTTGCAGTAAGTTTTTTTCTTTTCAAAATATGGCTTGTATATTTGAATATTCCTTTTTCCAGTGAAACCATGAATAAATGCAATTGCCTTATTCTCACATTCACAGTTGGCATTAAGAGCAGCTCCATTTTATGAAGGCTTTATGGCAGCTCTTGCTGTAAATGAAGGAGATGAACAGAATGAGGCTTTCTATGAAGGAATGAAGAGAGATTTAAGCCAGTATCTTCCAGCCATGGGGAAGCAAATAGAGATCTTGGATGCTTTGTATGAAGAATATAATTTAGAATCCGATGAAGTGGTATAATGATAAATTACTGTTCCTCATAATGTTGATTGAAAAGGAAGAAACATGACATTTTTCGGTCACCTTTCACCAAAAATGAAATGTGCAGTAAAATATTAGTTCCTGTTTTGGCCAAGCCCTTTGCTTTCAGTTGAACTACATTCTGTTAAATTCCAAAACTTTATGTGTGTGCTCTGTAATGGACGATGGAGGTATATTTCTGCATGCGTGTTTGAAGGTAGTGGCATATTTAGTGAGTGCTTTTCATCCAAGTATATTGGAGTTCAGATATGTCACCTTATTCCTTGAAAACCTCCTAGCAAAATGACCACCAGGGCCTGAAAATTTACAAATTAACTTGAAACACTGATCACTATTCATGTTTGCTGTCATTGCGAGTTCATCCTGAAAATAATTGCTTGTTCTCTATTTTGTAAATTTGAGTTCTTAATGTCCTCTAAAAGTGATTGATACGAAGATTTTTCTTTGTATTGAATCTGCTTGAATATGGTACATTTCACATGTTAGAGATCATGCAAAGACACAATGAGCTTAAGCAGTTGAGTGGTGTCCACCAATGCTGGAGAAACCTCAGCAGGTCTGGCAGCATCTGTGGAGAGCAAAATAGGATAATGTTTTGGCTAATTTAGTTCTTCGCTGAAGAAGAATCAAATAAGACTCAAAACATAACTCTGTTTCTCTGTCTGCAGATGTTGTCAGATCTGAGTTTCTCCAACATTTTCTGTTTGTTTCAGATTTCCAGCATCTGCAGTATTTTGCTTTTCTTTGAGCCACTAATTGATATAATGATTAAAAAATATCACCCAAAAGCAGATCCAGTCAGTCCAAATCTAATAATGTATGAATTTAATATAATTTATGATGTGATAGAGAATTTTGATTAAATCAATGGACATAAATTTAATCTATTTCATAACCTGCACAGCTTTAATGTAATTATGTTTTAAATATGATTTGTGGAGACTGCCACTGAACTTTATTTAACATGAAAGCTAATTTGAGAATGTTACAGCAGAAACACTTCTGACCTCTGCTCGAAGCAGCAGAGTTGTTTCAGCTAGGTCTGTACACACTAATCCATGCAACTCTCCCTACTTTAACTGTTCCAGTCCAATGTTTCTGAAGTGAAGTGATAAGTTGAAACAGTATTCTACCTGATTATGTAAAGGGACAAAAGAATTAATGGCCAAGGCACGTGCCAAAGTAATCCATCTCCAATGCAATACAATGCTTCTGTAGACAACTGACTGGAACACAAGGTCAACTCCAAACCTAATTGGGGAAAAGGCCTGAGCTATAAAAGAACCTAGAGAATAAGTTGACATGAACATTTCAAAATTATTACTCAATGAAAAGAAGTTGCCAACACTCACTTATCACCTGGGGTAACTGAACTAACTTAACCTAGTCTAGATTTTAGAAGTCTTTCTACGATGCAGTAAATGGACTTAGCCTGTAATTATAGCCATGAGACTTTATTTAACTGAAATTGCACTGTGTGTACCTGTTGTGTGTGTGTGTGTGTGTATATACATATATATGGATAAATTTTGTACTTATTTAATAAAATGTTGCATTTTTATTATATTTTTTGATATAATTGGATTGTTAATGGGAATACGTTGACAATCACAGCATCTTAAGGAACTTCCAGTTCAGAATCAAATGACTGCTAGAAATGCAAGAGAAAACAAATTGGCATTCAAATACATTTAGATCTTCAGACAATCCTCCTTTTTATATAATTATAGGACAAAGAAACTGACCCAAATTCACAGGAGGTATGCTTCCTCAACACTGATCGAGTTCAAAATTACAAGATGCTAATTAACTTAAAGGAGAGGTGATGCTGTAGAGGTATTGTTAATTGAGCATTAGATATACCTTCGAATCTAAGTGCTGGGGAAATTAATGGGGCTAAAATCTGATAAATGTTCGGGGCCTGATTACCTACACTCCATTGTGCTAGTAGAGGTGGTCATGGAAATAATGGATGCATTAGTTGTCATTCGCCAAAGTTCCATAGATTCTGGAACCATTTTAGCAGATTGGAGGGTGGCAGATATCGCTCCACTATTTTAAAAAAAAGGTAAAGAGGGAATGGGGAGTTGAAGTAGTCAGTGTAACATCAATCAGTAGTAGCGAAAATACTGGAATATGTTATGAAGCATGTGTTAACAGGACACCTAATAAGTACCAACAGGATTGCACAAAATCAACATGGATTCATGAAAGGAAGACTATATTTGATAAACCTAGTGATTTCTTTTGAGGATGTAATTAAAATAAATGAAGAAATTTAAATGAAATCATGTACAATAAATGAGGGAGCACCAATGGGTGCAGTGTATTTGGATTTCCAGAAAGTTTTGATGAAATCCCAAATCAGAGATTTTTGTGTGACAACAAGGCATTTGTAGGTGATTAACCAGCATGGGTTGGGAATTGGTTAGCAAACAGCAAGTATAAAGTAAGCATAAGAGTGGATAGTGGTGACAAGTGGGAGCTGCACGGGTAAATGCTTGGGGTCCCAACTATTCAAAATGTATATCAACAATTTGGATGAGGGAATCCAATGTAATTGTTCATATTTGCTGATGACACAAAGGCATTGAGAGTGGTGAAGTTGATTTAAAAATATTCAAGATTATGTAGGCAAATTTAATGAGTGGACAAATGCATGGCAAATGCAGTTTAACATAGATAAGAGTAAATGTATCAATATTGGTAGGAAAAACAGTGGTGGAGTATTGTTTAAGTAGTTATAGATTGTACATATAAATGTACAAAGTAGTCAGCATATCCTTATCTACCAGTCACTGAGAACAAGCATGCAAATGCAGCAAATTGTTAGGAAAGTCATGGTATGTTGGCTTTCAGTGCAAAAGGGTTGGGTATAGAACAAGAAAGTCTTACTGCAGTTGCACAGGACCTTGTTGAGATAAGACCTAAACAGTGCAGTTTTGATTTCCTTACCGAAGAAAGGTTGTACAAAGAGTCTTAGGATATGAGGTGGGTCATATTGAAGTGATTTCTTCATTCAAAGCGCGGTGACCCTGTCAAATTCCCTACCACAGAAGACTGTGGAGACCAAGTTATTGAAAGAAGAAGATTCTTAGAAACAAAATGTATCAAGAAAAATGGGGAAAAAGAGAGAGATTGTGTTAAGGTGGAGGACCAGCCATGATTATGTTGGATAACAGAGTGGCCTCAATAGGTTGAATAACCTACTCCTGCTCCTATTTTCTGTTTCTACATGGGACTGATGAGCAAATTTCAGAACGATAATGTTTGCCAGGCAGCAAACACAAATTTTGTGAAAACAAATAAGCAATTCGTAAGCAATAAATTGATCGTTTAAAAAAATGAATTTGGCAATGACTATTTTAAAAAGTACCAAGCAGCAGAACTACCTAATGACACCATTTTCAATTATGAAGCAGAGCAAAAGAGAGAAAAAGACCATGTCGCAAGTCCTGATTACCAGAGAAAAGTGGAACCTAGGTCTGAGCTAAGAACTTGAGTTTAACTAACACCATACTGCTGCGACTGCACATTAGCCATGTGAAACAGTTAGCTTAACCATTTCTTCAAATATTTAATATATGTTTCCCCTCCAGGGCAAGTTGAGGTAGATTGGGTACTTTTCAAGGGGCGGCATGGTGGCTCAGTGGTTAGCACTGCTGCCTCATAGCACCAGGGTCCCAGGTTCAATTCCAGCCTCGGGCGACTGTCTGTGTGGAGTTTGCACATTCTCCCCGTATCTACGTGGGTTTCCTTAGGATGCTCCAGTTTCCTCCTACAGTCCAAAGATCTGCAGGTAAGGTGAGTTGGCCATGTTAAATTGCCCATAATATTAGGTGCATCATTCAATGGGAAATGGGTCTTCGGAGGGTCACTGTGGACTGATTGGGCCGAAGGGCCTGTTTCCACACTGTAGGGAATCTAATCTAACCTAATCATAAGTTCACTGTGCAGGCTTCATGCTGAAATAGGGTTAATCAAAGCCAGATCATAACTGCCTGATGAGATCATTTCTCACTGTACATTGTGGAAAATTAGGAATCGTTCTAAGGCTATATCTGGCAAAATGAGTAGTATTTGTCACTAACAGGATGCACTAATAGATACTCTGCATCTTTCACAATTGAGTACTATGATATATGAATTTCAGAGCCAGTGTGATACCAAGTGTGTGCTGCACATTCTTAAGATAGATCTTAGCAAACAGCACGTCCATTTGGGTATTCTCAATCAGTGAGGTACTGACAATAACTAACAGCCAACACTTACAAATGTCCCACATTCAATGTGACTCTGCACTTGGACAGTATTTGCTACATTATCCTGTGTGTGTAAAAACATTTTGGTGACGATCAGTTTAGAAATTGTTCTCATCTCAGTCCTAAGACGTTTGCCCCATATTCTTCGACTGTGACCCCTGGTTTTGGACTCCCTGCCAAGGCGGAGATGATCTTGAATATACCCTGTCTACTCTGTTTAGAATTTTAAAAGTTTCCATGAGATAACTGCTCCTTCTTATGAACCCCAGCAAATATACTCCAAACTGATTCAAACTATCCTCATCTGCCATCCTAAGGATCAGTCTGGCAAACTTCCACTGCACTCCCTCTACAGCAGAAACATCCTTCCTTAGATAAGTAAACCAGACATTGTACACTATTTTCCAAATATGATCTCACCAAGGCCCTGTGTAATTGTAGCAAGATATCCCCACTCCAGTACTCTAATCTTGTCACTATGAAAGCCCCCATTTGCCCCCTTCACCACTTGCTGCACTTGCACGCTTACCTTTAGCAACATACATGAAGACATCCAAGACTCATTGCACATTTCCCCCCTCTCAGTTTATAGCTATTCAGATAACTGTCTTGCTGTTTCTGCTACCATAGTGGATAACCTCTCTTTTATCCACAATACTGCGTCTGTAATGCACTTGGCCACTTAGTCAACTTCTCCAAATCACATTGAAGCATCTCTGTGTATTCTGTGTCATGTACAAATTTGGAGGTATTACATTTAGTTCCTCATTGACATAATTTTGATATGTTGTGAATAACTGGGATCCAAGCACTGATCCCTGCAGTACAACTGCCTGCCATTCTGAAAATAACCTGTTTACTCTTACTCTGTTTCCTGTGTGTCAACCAGTTTTCTATCCATCTCAATACACCACCCACAATCCCATGCCCTCTGATCTTACATGCTAATTTCTTATGTGGGACTTTGTCAAAAACCTTTCCTGAAAGTCACAACATTCATCGATTCCCCTGCTCAACCTTACCAGTTACATCCTTGAAGAGCTCCAGTAGTTTTGTCAAGCATGATTTCCTGTTTGTAAATCCATGCTGACTGTCAAACCCTGCCACTGTTTCAAAGTGTTCCGTTATGAATTCTTTCAAAATGGACTCTAGCATTTTCTCCACTACCAATGTCAATTGATTGATCTATAATTCCTGGTTTTGTCTCTGCTACTTTTTTTTAAACAGCAGGGTTACATTAGCTACTCTCCAATCTTAGGAACTGTTCCAGAGTCTACAGAATCTTGGAAGATGATCACCAATGCATCCACTTCCTTAAGTACTCTGTAGATGTAGATTCTCAGGTCCAGGGGAATTATTGACCTTCAATCTCATCAACTGCTTCATCATTTACCCACTCATTCTTATTTCTATCAGTTCCTCCCTTTCACTAAATGCTGTGTTTCCCAGCATTTCTGGTATGTTATGTGTCCTCCTTTATGAACACAATACCAAAGTATGTATTTAGTTGGTCACCCATTTCTTTGTTCCCCATTATAAATTCCCCTGGGAATGACTAACAGGGATCTTCACCTAGCTTTCTCTTGACATACTAATAGACACTTCTTCAGTTAGTACTTATGTTTCCTGCACATTTACTCTCATACTCTCCACTGTAATCAATCCTTTTTGTCTCCCTTTGCTAAATTCTGAACTGCTCCCATCCTCAGATCTGTTTTTATTTTCAAACCAATTTATAACCTCTTCCTTGGTATCAATGCTGTCCTTTACTTCCCTTAAGCCATGTTTTGGCCACCTTTCCCATTTTACTTTTGCACCAGACAGAAATGAGTAACGTTTGCAGTTTACCTATGCATTCTGAATGATTGCCATTACCTTTCAGTTAACTGTCAGTCCATCATTAAATAGCACATACTTCATTGGCAATACATCTACCAAGCAGGGTACATTTGTTGATATATCAGCACTCTACTCTCAGGCAATATGAACATTGTTTTCTGCTGGGTATTTCATGCAAATTGCCCTGCTGAGTGCAAGATGAAAGTATTTGTCACAATGTTTTTTTTAAAACAATAATTATGTTCTGTATTATTAAAGAGTTCATTATTCCCATTTTTGAAAACCTTTTCTCAAATGCAACCAACCATATTGAGAAGCTGGCTGGGCTTTAGATTGGTCAGCTTCTGGTAGCCATCCATAAGCAGGAAATGGTGAAAGAGGCAAAGATTGGGTGTTAAGTTGAAGGTGGAGACAGGATTTGCTGCAAGAACTCAGTAGGGACATTGCTGTTGGTTGGGAACCTGGAGAGAGATTGGCAGAGGCTGGGGTAATGTTAGGGATGGGTTAGAGCGAGTCGTCCTTTGAAGAACGTTGGGGGGTGCAGGAGACATTAGTGCAACAGTAATGTGGGGAGAGATGCAAGAGGGGGCATTGAAGATGGTAGCATGGGGAGGGGCTGGAGAAGTAGGCAGTCAATGGGGATCGTTTATTGTTGGGGGTGAGGATGGAGCCAAAGTTCAGAGGTCAGTTGGGCCATTGATGGGGAAGGGGAAGGATTTTGAAAAGAGTATTAATTTGGGAGGGTTAAGGCAGTTATTGATTTGTGGGGGACCATTGGAGAGGTCTGAGGGTGAGGTGAATCATTGATATCTTAGTCTAATATGGACTAATTGATGCTGATTGATTGACATAATCAGTCAGTAGCTCTGTCATTTTATACTACTGTGGCCATAACAGAAATCAAACTCTCCCAAAGCTGAGGTTGCTATCCTATATCAAGTCCTATTCCCCATCACCTCACCGACCAACAGTATATTGTCTCCAGGTTCTTCAAATCTTCAGGTCAAAAATCCTAAAATTATAACTTGATGCAAAGCAGGAGTCAGTGATGGCTCTATGTATTTATCCAACTCTTTTGAAAGTTATTGATGTGCTTTTCCCATCCTTGCTGAAAGTACACTCCAGATAATAACCACAAAATATTCAATGGTATGATTAAATCCCTGTAGCCTTGCCTCCTTCAATCTGTGAAAATTAATATAAGGTTTGCTAGATGATAAAAGAGCATGGTCCACCCAGTTTGCTTTCTGTGTTTGCTAATGGTCATGCAGATTTTCAGCTCTTCTAAAAAGATTCAACGTTATTCTGTTCACTCAATTTTTATTTGAAATGATTTGCTTTCCTTTTTCAGGAGAAAAAGCAGCAAGTGACAGCTTGCAAGTCTTCATTACTGTTAAATGAGGTTCAGTTTTGGTAAAGGTCAAATTTTCTCCTTATGGTCTGTTTCAAAATGCAAGATTTGATGCCATAGACAAGAATAATCTGTACGCTTATTCACGCAACCAAACTGGTACCCTTGCATGACACAAGTTGTTGTAAGTGCGGGAAATAGAAATGCAGTTTTTGAAGCATGCTTTATAATACTGTTACCACATTCAACTCCATCATCAAATCTTCAGCAATTAGGGTCTGAAGACAATTGAATGTGTAAGCTGGCATGTTGCTCAACTTCAACTGGGAACTAGACATCGCCTCATTGATGTCTCACCAAGAGCAATTCTATTCAGCTCAATACTTGGATGAATTTCTTGTGGTGACAAATGTGACCTCACCCCTCCCTAGCTCTGCGAGCACCTCCACCCCACAATCCTCCAAAATATGACCATACAAAGCAGGAGCAGGTCATTCAGCTCCTCATTCTGTCATTTAATAAGATCATGGCTGATCCAATTGTAATCTCAAATCTGCATTCCCACCCACCCACCCACCGATGACCTTTCATCCCCTGAATAAGGATCTATCCATCTTTATTTGCCTTAAGAATATTCATGAATAAGAAGAGAGTTCCAGGATTCTCAGCCCTCTGAGTGAAAAATAAATTGCCTAATCGATTTTAAAATGGGCAATCCCTGATCTTTAAACATTGACCTGCAGATTCCCCCATAAGAGGAAATTTATTTTCTGTCATTACTCCAGATATGGTCTCCAGTTCCCTTTGTAACTGAAGCATAATCTCCATACTGTGGTATTCAACTCCCCTTTTGATAAATGGTAAAATTCTATTAGTTTACCTCTGAATTCAGCCACTTCTCTGCAGAGCTCCCCTTGTGGCCTTGCAGAGGTAGTTTGCTGTGCCTGTACATTAACCATTTTTGATTCTTTCCCAAGGGTACCCAGGTCCCTCTGCAGGTATTTGCATTCTTCCAATTCTGGTCATGGAACGTCTTCAAATTTATGTGGCTGGCCTACAGTCGTTTTGCCCAAAAACCCTGGAATTCCCTTCACAAACTTCTGCATTGTTTTCCTCCTCGAGCAAGTTGTTGAAACCTACTTGTTTGACTAAGTTTTTGGTCAGCTGCCCTAATATATCCTAACATGGCTCTGTCATTTTGTTTTCTTGTGAAGCTTTTTGGATTGTGTTATCAAATTAGCGGTTCAATTTGAATGCATATTGGTGTGTTCTAATGCACTGGTGCAATTCCTATCCTTTCTGTGTTGTTCTACATAGTAAGCAGTCTGGAAGTTGGGGAATTGTGGATTCGGAATGATTTGAGATCCTACTTAACCATGTGAGCAATATGAATTTGGTCCAAACCGTCTCAATAACTCAGCTGATGAGATATAGCTGGTCATCCCACATGCAGTATTCACATTCAGTCATTTGATTTCAAAACTAGGTGGAGGATTATTGAATATTGAGAAGGAAGAACAAGAGAGAGCAATGACTCAGAGCTACAGCTGAGGGTGAAAGCTGAGTGAGACAAGGCTCAGAAAAACCAGGAGGGTGCAGAACCCCAATTTGCTGCACAAAGAGGTGAAGCAGAAATGTTTCAACTGAGTCCTCGGAGTCCAGAGATCATTATCAACTCTGAGATCATTATCACTAAAGATGAAGGCCAGAGCATCGATCATCAAACAATCTCCTGTCCACTGAAGCAGTCCCATCTGTTCAATCACATCTTTATCACTCCCTTAATCTCCAACCATTTTTTGCACGGATGAAAGGAATCTCAGTTGTGTGCCTTGAATCTTGACTACACTTATTTATAAAAGCATGTCATCAAAGGGAAATAGAGCACATCATTATTGAGAAGATGCCCAATGATCCCACTCAATGTTTTGAATGACATGGTGCCTCTGCATTCAGCCATATCTCTGCAGAGCTCCCCTTGTGGCCTTGCAGAGGTAGTGGCAGGCCGCTCACTGCTCCTTTCCTGAAGTCACGATGTATGTGACATCAGACTTGTCGTGGAGGTGTCAGTGTGGCTGCTGCATCTGCATTACTGTTTGACTCTGAGACACAAATGCTCTGTCCATAGAGGAGCTGAGGAGGCAGAAAATGATGAAGGCGCCTCTAAAAAGATGGAGGGCTTGTCCTCCTCTGTGACATCAGGGAGCCTCAGCTGGTTAGTGGCTCCTGAGGCATTGTGTCTGTGCTCAGTTGAGCAGATTATTTCAGCTCTCAGTCTTCTGAGGGGACCTGCCTTCTGGCACTGGCATCTCCTGCTCACTAGTGCCATCTCCACCAAAAATGGCAGGAGCTAAAGAACAACCAAGAATGTGTCACTATAATTGATTGTCCATTGGATTGGCAGTAAACATTTATTTTGAGTGCCAACAGCATTTCACAATCATAATTGACTTACTGGTGTATAATGTAAGATTGTTCATTCCAAAAGAGAGTTAAGGTCGAGGTCTCCCTTACAGTCACAGGAACAATGTTTCACATACCGATATAACTTGTACCCAATTGCTAACAGGCAATAAATTACATCATGTTCAAACAAGAGTGTCTTCTCATGAGATATCCAAGTGGTTTTCCTCTATCACACTGGATCAACCAAACACTGAAGATTCCTATCAAAAAATGTGAATGTTGGAAGCAGATTGATCAGACATATCTTTCACAGAGATGACTTTAAAAAAAGGCACTACCCCATAGGTCTGAGATGAGAAGAAACCTTTACACAGAAAGTCGAGAACCTTTGGAATTCTCTACCACAGCAGGCTGTAGAAGCTCAGACTTTGAGTAGGTTTAAGGTCGAAATTGATAGATGTTTTGATTACCAATGACATAGCAGGATATTGGGATGGGGTAAGTAAAAAGCATTGAAGTATTTGATCAGCCATGGTCTTAGAATCATAGAGTCTATACAGTGAGGAAGCAGGCTATATGGCCCATCGAGTTCACACCAACCCTTCATAAAGCATCCTGTCCAGAACCATCGCCCTACGCTATGATGTAACCCCTGGATTTCCCATGACTAATTCACTTAACCTACACATCCATGGATACTTGGATAATTTACATGGCCAATCCACCTAACCCATACATCTTTGGACTGTGGGAGGAAACCCATGCAGACTCGGCGAGAATGTGCAAACTGCACGCAGTTGCCTGGGAGTGGAATCGAACACAGGTCCCTGCTGCTGTGAGGCAGCAGTACTCACCACTGACCCACCATGCCGCCCCATTGAATCTTATTGAATGGTGACTCAGTGACCTATTCCTAGTCCTATTTTCCTAGGTCAGTGCCAGTGGCTGATGCAAAAAGTCCAGATCCAGAGCAGGAAGAGCATGAACAATCTCCTGAACTCAGAAAGGTTAAGGGGCACTATCTTCTCATTGCTAACTGACACACATCAGGGCATCACTCAGCCTAATTGTGGCATTACATTAGTATGTCACATTTGTTACGGTCTGCATGTCTCAGCACTACTGGGGATGAGGAAGAGCTGACAAACACCTCATGCTGTCAATGTTCGAACAGTTGCCGTGTAGTGCACTCTTAATTGCTTCCTGGGGAGGGCTCAGGACTGTCCAGGAGCAGGCATCTCCCTTTACGGATATGGCATAGGCCAATTAGGACTGAGATTTCTTCATTCAGAAAGTGCTGAGTCTGTGGAATTCACTACCACAGAAAGTGGTTGAGGCCAAAACATTGACTGTTTTTAAGAAGGAGATAGATGTACTTCATAGATTTAAAGGGATCAAACAATATGGTGAGAAAGCAGTAAGAGGCTACTGAGTTGGATCATCAGCCATGATCATATTAAATGACAGAACAGACTCAAGGAGCTAAATGGCCTACTCTTCCTCCTGTTTCCTGTTCATATGTCATGCTTAGAAGTGCCCATTGCCATCTCACTCAAGACTTCTCTTTCTCTTCTTTCAGGACAAGATTCTTCACAACGTCAGTGAGTGAGACCAGACCAGTGGAGGGTTCTGGATATCTTTATCCATTTCATAGAGTAGGGAGCAGGGGAGGACCATGATGATTCCTGCACTAATTGAGACAGGATTGTCACAAGAAGTGAGTGAGGAAGGTTGCACTCTCCTGTTCCCAGTCGTGCAGACACCTTGCCTGCGTAAGTGCCCATACATGTTCATCAACTAGCTCTTTCTCTCCTCCACTCCCAGGAGCAGCAGCCACTGGAAGATGAGGAAGGAGAAGATGCCACAGCCACCCCCCCCCCCCCCCATTAGCACCATCACCTCTGAGAATGGTGTCTCTGATCCCTCTGAGGAAGACACTAGCACAGGGACAATCACTTCCGTGGGTCCACCAGCTGGAGAAGTCATGACCTACTGAGCCCATCACTGTCACAGGTCCACAGCTGACGGGGAAAGCAACAACTCAAGGTCTCGGAGATTCGGAGGACTGCTGCAGGTCAGGCATCTCTTCAGCCTCATGCACATCTCTCATCTATTGCACCCTGTCCTAAATGACAGTTTCCACAAGGAAGCAATGCTGTTAAAGACCCTCACTGAAACAGAACACAACAGGGAAGGGGCTATCTAAGCTCTATCTACTGTTGTGGGTCTGGGCATGTTGCACCTTAATTGCCTTCACATAAAGGTTGGTGGCCATCTTCCAGAGCAGCAGTGTTGCAGAACATACAGTGGCTCTAGCAACAACAAGGGGAACTCGGCACCTCCACTTTCAGGTATCGGCTCACCTCGAGGGGCAGGGAGGAGGAATACCTGCCTCAGGATGCTCCAGAGGTGAACCTTCCTCTCTACTAGTGCCTTTGTTGCCATGGGTCAAGGGCAATGTACCCATACTAGTGGAGGACCCTCTGAGGAGGCTGGGGTCGTCTTGTCCCTTAGCCCCCAGAGGACACCCGCTAAAGTCATTAATATCTAGCATCATCAGCAGTGTGTGTGCCTCAAGTTGGTCTCACGAATCAGAGGAACATAGACCTAGCATCTGGGAATTGCAGTGGAGGCTGAGGAGATTGATTTCAAATATAGTGAGGTCTGAGAAATGCAGAGCTTCCAGTCTTTGAGATGCCTGAGGAACATTGGAAAAGGTGGCATTCACAAAGATTGCTAGATCTCATGGTGTGTTTCGTCAAATGCGATCACGGCTGCCCACAAAATCCTCACCAATCATTGGAATCAACAACTTTCTTCTGTCCCAACTGAGGTAAATAAATTCAGCACTGAACCAAGAATTTAATTGGACATTTCTAGATGTGAGGGGCTCAGTATGTGTCCTGTATGCATTTACTGAACCAACTGAGGAGTTGCTCTAACTTACCTCCCTTGACATGCTCAATCTTGCAAATTAATTGTAAAATTGGACACTCTCCCAGCACTAGAATCTCAGCAATTATTTTAAATAATGGGGTGGTTAACACAACGAGCATTGATTTTCATCACAAATACTAGGACAAGCATAGGGTAGCCATAGAATAAGACAAACTACGACCTCATATAATCCTGGAGCAGTTTCACCTTTGTATAATTTCAACTACATTTAAATTTCAATTGTTATCCTCAATTGCTGTCATCTTTGATTTATTCATACGAGTTGTGTAGTCCTGATTAGAGAGTTATGCAGCAGTGAGAGAGAATAAAGAGAGAAGGTAGAGGAATAGTGTGGACCTGATCAAAGATACCAGCAGGAGCAAGGAAGAATGAAAGAGAGAGAGGAAGTAGGAAGAGAGTGGAGCAGCAGCAGTATTGGAGAATAAAAGGATGAGAGAGAGAGGGAAACGAGCATGGATCTGATTTGTGTATTTCCACAATGGCCACAGTAACACCACAGGACAGCAAATAATTGATTGCTTGGTGAGTATTATTGCATTTTTTAAACTCTAAGCTAGCATCAGGAATCTATAAAGTAATGCATTACTTTAGTAGCTTGACTAGTTAAACTAATTAATAAAATTTCAGTCCGGCTAAACATTACCCACAGTATGAGAGTATTCATGCAGAGCTGATTTAGAGCCATTAATTAAAATTAATAGTTTATACAAAGGATCAATTAGATTACAAAAGAGTAAAGACAGATTGTTTTTTAGATCACCAATGGGCAACTGGTCCCTGTTTCTTGGAATTCCTCTGTCACATGAGACTTAATGTGGGTCTCGGAGGTTTGTGTGTTTAGAAAGTGTCTCCAACTGACTGAGCTCAAACACAGGATGTTTTGAGCTTGAGGGGAGTTGGAATTACTATGGAACATCGGGAAAGATGGGATTTCTTGGATCACATGTTCCAGCAGGTAGTCACCCCATGGTTAGTAGAAGTTGAGGCTCATAAATAGTTGGTCAACCAGAAAAGTAGGAAGAGGCAGAAGTGTAAAAAAATCCTCAGGTAACTCAAGCACGTACTCAGTGGTGGGAGTGTAGTCCAGACCATGGTACTGATGGATAAGTTGTATGGGAGAGCAGCAATTGAAATGCAGTCATTAAAGGAGATTCCATTGTTAGAGAGACACACAAGCATTTCTGAAATCATAATTCTGAGTCCTGCATGGTGTGTTGTGTACCTGGTGTTAGGGTAACAGATATCATGGAGAGGATGCAGAATATTCTAGAACAGTAAAGAAATGAGCCAAAAGTTGTGGTACCAATGGATACCAAGGACACAATTTCCTATGGTGAAATTTCCTGAAAATAGTGGCATACATCAAGGGGAGTTATCTCAGATTATTCTCAAATCCACATCCTAGCTAGAATAAAAATAAGAAGATGTGGAGGATCAATGCATAGCTGGAGGCATTGTGCAGGAGGGAGTGCTTCAGATTCATGGAACTTTGCAACCAGTTCCAATGAGAACACCATTTGAAAGGGACTGGTTACACCTCAGCAGGATTGGGATCAATATCCTCACTCATGTGGCTAGGGGGTGTTTAAACTAAGTCACAAAGTTATTAACACCAGCATTTTGACTTGAAAAGATGAATAAACCATAAAATGAGAGTGTCAGGTGGTACTATGTCCTTCTGGAGCATTATATTAGTTTGGATCAAAAGGACAATGACAAATGAAAATACATCAAGAATGCACAAGTGTAAGTATACACAGTGTGGAGGTTGGTGAACCAGAGGCACAAATAGCCATGTGGGGAATATTTTAATAACAAAAACACAGCATAAAAATTATGAGAATTTGATGCATAATTTTCCAGGGTGCAAAATATTCAGAAATGATAGGGAAGGGAAAAAGGGAAGCGGGATGAATAGGAAAAAGACGTGTTGGAAAGAAGGAATGTCCTTGAGGTGACAAGGACAGAATCCATTTGATTAGTATTAGGAAGCAAAATGATTATAATCCATTTTAACTAAGGAGAGATTTATATAAAACACATCATGTTTGGCCAATCTAATTTAGTTTTTTGATGAAGTAACAATGAAGGTTAATCAAGGGAATAAAGTGGATGTTGTCTTCACAGATTTTAAGAAAGCGCTTTACAAAGTACATTTAAAAGACTAGTTTAAAAATTAACCTTCATGAAATTGGAGGGTCAATGTCAGCATGGATTTAAAAATGATGATAATAGATAACTGTGAATATGGCTATTTTCAAGCTGGAGCATTGTCAAAAATCATGTTTTTCAAAGGGTCAGTGCTAGGACCATGCTTTTTTTTATATGTGTAAATCTCTTGGATATTGGAATACAAAGTGAAATAACAAAATTTGCCAATGTCACTAAACTTGGGGACTTGTCAGATAGGATGTAGATAAGTTACCAGAATGGGGAGGAGGGGGGACTGGTGGCAGGTAGAATTTAATACTAAGAAGTGTAAGATCATTCTTTTTGGCAAAAGAGTTAGAGAGAAGCAATGTAGACATAAAGTACATTTTCAAAGGTGTGCAAGGACAGAAAACCATCAGGTTTATGTGCATTGACCTTTGAGATTGGTAAAACATGTAGAGAGACTAAGAAGCAAAGCAAGTAGGATCTTGGGCTTCAGAGGATTTGAATACAAATGCAAGGAAGTTATACTGAACCTTTAAGAAGCTTTGGCTGGTCCCTAACTAGAGAGTAGAAAGATTAGCTTAGATTCCCTACAGTGTGGAAACAGGCCCTTCGGCTCAACAAGTCCACACAGACGATCTGAAGAGCAACGCACCCAGACCCATTCCCCTACATTTACTCTTGACTAATCCACCTAACACTATGGGCAATTTAGTTTGGCCAGACAATTCTAGATACCACAATTTAAGAAGGATGTGTGGGTCCTTAAGATAGTGCAAAGGAGATTCACTAGAATTGTTTCAGAGATGGGAGGTGTTATGCCTGAAGGTTAGGTTAGAGAAATTCAGATTATTCTTGAAGCAAAAGAAATTGAACAATCAAGGTATAGAAGATTATGACAAGTTTAGAGAGGATAAACAAAAAATTGTTGTTTCCATTAGCTGATGGAACTAGAATTAGTGTTTTAATCCCTGTGGAGACCAAATCCCAAAAGAACCAAATTACTAACTGATCCCAAAGGAAGAAACCAAAAGATGAAATTTCACTTCAACAAACAAACAAAATCAATATAAAATTAAACAAATGTTTACAGGCAAATTATGTTCAATAGAAATTCAAAATTACCTTCTAATTAAAATAAATTTCATGGATTTGCTGGCTATCTCCTCAATATATGGCAGCATGTGCAACCATAAAATGGATCATATGAGTTATTGTATGACACAGACTATACAGACAAAATACAACTTTGTAAGCTATTCATCTGGTAAAAATTAGCACCATTTATATCATAAATCAATCCTAAAATGATCCAAAACATGAATTCTTTGCATTTGAGTTAAAAGTCTGACACTAATTTTAAATTGTTGATATCCATTCAGTTTAGTAAACCTAATTTAATGTAGTTTATACTTGGGTATTTATGGCAGTACTGTAAAGAGTAATTTGCCTTCAATCCTATTCCAGAATAAAGTCACTAAAGGTAAAGATTTTCATTTGATTGCTTCAGCAGTAACATGAACTGCAGCCAAAACTGATTAAAAAGCATTGTTTTTTCAGTAATGGGAAGTGTTTTGAAATCTCATGTTTATTTTTAATTACAGAATTATACTTCTATTGTAAAATGTAAAATCTATATGTAATCCTGAGTCACTCTGATATGGTATAAATGAGGGATGGCAGGGATGGTATGATGAAGGGCTTTTGCCCAAAATGTCAATTCACTTGCTCCTCTGATGCTGCCTGACCTGCTGTGCTTTTCCAGCACCATACTCTTGATTCTGGGCTGTATCAGGGCTCAGGCAAGTTGAAGCCCTTGCACCTGTTCAAGTAAGGGTCACATATGAGATAACACTGGTAGAATGCTAACAAAGAGTGGCCCTACAGCATGTCAGGGGGCTGCCAGTAAAAGCTTGTGACTTCCTAGCAATCTTGGAGTAATTACCTGGGTTCTCGGACCTCTTACATCTCCAGAACAGCAGCAGTAATAGTATTGGCCAGCACTCCCTGGACCACTTGCTTAGATTGAAGGTTTGGTGTTCCTCTGACTGCCAGCTCTTGTAGGTGGGAGCTTCACCTGTAAATGGACAGAAGCTACAAAGCTAGGCAGTCAACTGCCTGATGAATTGCACAGAGGCTGCTGAAAATGGATGTGGTGGAGTAGCCTTGAGGTTTTTGATTGGCAAATAGTGGCACCACACCTTCTGTAATAACACTTCTACATTTAACCATCTCCGACTTCCATTGAAGCGTTTCACAGGCCACTGTCTATGTTAGTGTGCTTTGTGTTTACTGCTTTTGTCTCTCTATTTAAATGTTCCTTTTTAAATGCTGTTCATGGCTGTTTTGTATTTTTGACAGAGTCTACACAAAAAAAACCTGTCCATTTCCCTTCACGTTGCCCAGCCAACTGAGTGTGTGTATTTCAGATTTGCAACATCAGCGGTTGATGAGCTGATGATGTGAGCACTTGATCTGCTCTGATTTTTGAGGGCAACATTCATGTCTGAGGCCCCGACCAAAAATATTTAAATTAATTTAGCATCTGTTCCAGTGCTGATATAGTCAGCTCATTTGAACCCATCAGAGAGCAACGTGCCTCACATAGTTTCCTATAGGTCACAGTTTTCCACTTGGTTTCACTTAACAGCTGGTACCCTGGCTTCTTCCTGCAAATAATCTGCTCAATATCAGTACAACCCCGTGCCTCTATTTCCCTCACTATCAGCTTTTTACAGCTCAGTCTTATGACATTTGAGACTGCCACTCTGCTATACAACACCCTCCTAGAATTTACATAGGATGACTTTCCTCCACTCAACAGCTAGCTCTCTTCTCTGATATTGTTACTGTTCAAGGCCAATAGGTCAAATATTAATCTTCCTCTCAGATCAAATAAAATCTTTTCAGATACTTGTGTACTGACTACTTCTTTGTCCTTTCCATTTGTATTCTAGCCTCTTTAAGTCAGCTGCTCACAAACTCTTACACCATGCATGGTGAGAATTCTAGCTCACAGGGCATTGATTTCCTTAGATGTTATATTTAGATATCCTGTGTCATTATTCCTTAGTTACTCCAAATTGCTGAACAATATTTTAAGCACTGTACCAACTTTGTAATAGGAGGATTTAATGAATTCAAAACTTTACGATATTAGCTACATCTACGCATCAATGCAAACTTTTATATTTTCCCTGACCCAACCAACACAAGGTATTCACAAATGCTGATTACAGTATACCATGACTAATGAAACCTAAGGCTGTTGATTAATGTGTTTGTAAAATTATATTGTTCTGCTATAGTGAATGACTGAAACTAAAATATCTTTGGTAGGATCAGCATTGCACATCATAAACTGAACCAGTCATGGCCATCGAGATGTTGGTATGAATGATCTTTTGGAAATTCTTTTGTTGTTATCTTTAAACCAAATGTATGTATTATCCACAGACTTCAAAACTACACCCCCAAACATCCAAGTGATGTCGCTGTAAAGCAAGGGAATCAATATATCTAAAACTGATCTGGAGGGGGATGGGAGTGATAAGGTGGTGGAGGAAATCCCACTGTATACCTCCCATCATTAGAAAGATATTAAATTGGAGGTGTAGTGGACAGTGAAGTAGGTCACCTCAGTACAACGGGATGATTGATCAGATGGACTGGTGGAGTGGCAGATGAGTTTAATTTCGATAAATGTGCTGTACTTTGGAAAGGCCAATCAGGGCAGGACTCATACACTTAATGGTCAGGTCCTGGGGAGTGTTGCTGAACAAAGAAACTTTGGAATCACAGGTAGATAAGATAGCGAAGAAGGCGTTTGGTATGCTTGCCTTTATTGGTCAGTGCATTGAATATAGGAGTTGAGGTCATGTTGCGGCTGTACAGGACATTGGTTAGGCCACTTTTGAAATACTGAGTGAAATTCTGGTCTCCCTGTTACAGGAAGGATGTTGTGAAACTTGAAAGGGTTCAGGAAAGATTTACAAGGATATTGCCAGGGTTGGAGGGTTTGAGCTACAGGAAGAAGTTGAAGACAATGCAGATATTTTCCCTGGAGCGTCAGAGGTTAAGGGGTGACCTTATAGAGGTTTATAAGACCATGAAAGGCTTTGACAGGGTAAATAAACAATATTTTTTCCCTGGGATGAGGGAGTCCAAAATTAGAAGGCATAGGTTTAAGGTGTGAAGGGAAAGATTTAAAAGGAACCTAAGAGGTAATTTTTTCACACAGAAGGTGGTGTGTGTATGGAATGAGCTGCCAGAGGAAGTGGTGGAGGCTGGTACAATTACAATATTTAAAAGGCATCTGGATGGGTAAATGAATAGTTTGGATTTAAAGAGATATGTGCTAAGTGCTGGCAAATGGAAGTAGATTTATTTAGGATATCTAGTTAGTTTGGACAAATTGGACTGAAGGGTCTGTTTCTGCGCTGTATATCTCTATGACTCTAGTACTCTCTTTCTAGTATCCCTTAGCCAGTTTCACACCCAAGTCACCATGCACGCTTAATACCATGTGCTTCTATTTTCTGAATATTTCTGTTGCATAGTATTTTAATAAATGGCTGTTTAAAGGCCATGGTCACAGAATTGAACAAGAGAAGTGTAACATCACAGTGCAGAATTATTCCTCCCCCATTTCTTTGGATGCAAGCAGCATACACGCTTTGTAATGCCTGCTAGTTTAAATGATTGTATTATCCAACTGAGATAATTGTGCTGTTGAATGGCTTCAGGCCTTAGCAAAAGGATGCAAAGTTGTGAAAAGTGAGCACAAGGCACAACTAACCAGTGCTGCTGAAACGTCTCTGAAAGCGAAAGTGCATTGTGTCTGGGCCAGATGCTGGAAGTCAGTCTGAAAATGAGAACACCAAATAATAACACAAAATGGCAGTGAGCAGATTCCACATTTTATGACACTACACTTACTGAAGAAAATGAAAAGAAGAGATGTCCAGCCAAACTTTATAAATGCAATTTGATAAAGGAATGGTGGTGGTCAATTCCAAAAGTGTAATCCTAAGGATGCAGTGCTGGCTGAGTGGTCTAAGGCACTGGACTAAGGCCCCACTCTCTTTGGAGGTGTGAGTAGAAGTCCCATTGCTGCCATTTGTGCTGGTAGCTTGCCAGGCAGAATCTTTGGATGAGCACACTGGGGACAATTGAAGGCCCTCTTATGGTGCCATGGTAGTGTCCCTACATCTGAACCAGGAGACCTGGGTTCAAGTCTCACCTGCATTAAAGGTGTGTTATGACATCTATGAACAGGTTGATTTAAAAAATGTACCTCACATCAATGGTCAAAAGTCAGTGAACGTATCTTCAAATGCAATAGCCTTACAGCTGTTCTGCAATTCTCAAACACTGCTCAATGGACCACACCCTTCTATAGCAATCATAACTCATTCCTAACAGAGTTCCACTTTACCTCTAAGCAGTTAACTATTATATTTATTGCAGTACTTAAATTTGTTTGCATCTTTTACATATTTGTAATTGTTAATATTTTAACTGGAATAAATGAAAATGTATCAACGAGGTGATTTGTATCTATCTCTTTGGGCAAGGCAAAAATACAGTTCATAATTGACATAGTTTGAAATAAGTTGTTGTGTTGCCATAGTCTTACCAGACCATAGGGGCTGTTCTCATTAGAGAGAAGCAATTGGTGGTGATTTAACCTGACGGCCACCAGATCTCAGGTGAAGGAAGAGTTTGAAAAGGGGAGTGTTTCATGATCACAGCAAACTGGTGGTAGGAATTGAGCCCACACTATTGGCAGCATACTGCTCTGTAAACCAACAATCCAGCCAACTGAGCGAAACCAATTTCCCTGGAATAAGTTGTAGTTCAGGAATATATTAGGTTGAAGACTGACTGTGTACAAAGAAAGTGAATGTCTGATTGATGAATTGGTAATATCTCTCAGCTAAATGTAATTCGAATAAGCTTCTGAATATGATGTTTAAAATGTTACCTGTGTTTGTTTTACAGGGTCAAGGGTAGAGTTGTGAAAGCAATAAACAATACAGGGTGGGGTGTCTTCTCCCTTAGTTTAATGGAACCAGACTGTCCGCCCATACTTCACGAAAAGATTTTAGTTCTATATGTAGCTTCTGATATAAGGAAGCTGAAAGAAGCTTGGTGCAACACGTATCCTGTTGTAATCTGCAGAAAAGGTCAGAAAACAATTTTATTAGTATAAATTATACATTTCCTTTGCTCCTACAGCCAGAGATACCAGGCCTATAGTATGCCTCAGTCTTCAGTAACGTCTAAGGGGATAGCTTACGCTCAGAGGGTCCTAGCACAGTCAGCCAAGAGCAGTCCCTGATACCGTTCTGGACCCTGCTAAGGGAGGGCAGAATCAGAAAGCCCTTTGCGTAATGGGTGAGGAGCTGAATGATGGGCAGCACAATCACTCATCTTGACTCTTTCTATTGTGAGCTGATTTCTTAATGGAATGAGAGGGGAGAGAGAGAGAGAGAGAGAGAGAAAAAAAACTGGAATTATAAGAGATGAAAATGGGGACACACCTATTACTGTTGGTGCAGATAGGAGGTGCCCTTCGTGAATCACAGCACAGAGGGCGTACAGGGTTAGTGGTGTCGGGTGAGGAAACATGAGCAAGGGAAGATGTCTGAGGCAATAATGAGAGTGTTGGAGCATGATCCTTGTTGGAAGGTGGGCACATTCACAGGGATAGACTGAGCGTATGGTATCGGAGAGAGCATATACCATTGATAGAATGGTATTTCACACTGTGTCTGTGCTGGCGATGATGCCACTCTAATCCATTCCTATCTGCCTTCCCATGGTCCATATTCCCTGCCTGCTCATCTCTGTCTAAATGCTTCTTAAACATTGCTATCGTATCTGCTCCTATTTCTCCCCTGGCAGCACATTCTGGGAATTTACCACTCTCTGCAGAAAAGAAACTTGCTTTGTACATCTCCTTTAAGCTATCCCCCTCTCACTTTAAACCTATGCCCCCTAGAATTTTACATTTCCACCCTGGGAAAAAGACTATCCACCTTATTCATGCCCCTCATCATTTGATATGCTTCTTTCTGGTTGTCCCTCAGCCGCTGATGCTCTAGTGAAAACAATCCAAGATTGTCCAACTTGTCCTAATAGTGAAAACACTCCAATCCAGGCAACATCATGGTAAACTTATTTTGCACCCTCTCCAAAGCCTCCATATCCCATCTATAGTGTGGGGACCAGAACTGCAGTCAATACTCCAAATGTGGTCTCACTAAAGTTTTATGAAACTGCAGCTTGGTTTACAACTTTTATACTCAATGCCCTTACCAATGAAGGCAATGCCTTCTTTATCATCTTCTCCACTTGTGTTACCACTCTCGGAGCTGTGGACTTGCAGCCCAAGATCTCATATCAATGCTCCTAACGGTCTGGCTATTTACACTGGGTGGAGTAGTGAAGGACATTGACCTTTTTCTTATATTGCTGGGCCTTTGAGGTTGCTTTAACATGGATGGCAACTTTGACCTGGCTTGCATGGTCTGCTGTCGTGGTCTCCGCTGCTGGTCCTGGGGGAAGAGAAAGTCCAGGACTCTGCTCATGAAGCATGGCAGCGATTTCCTCCAGTCTGCAATGTCTGGGGCAAAATGTAAAGAACTCAGCAGGGCAGTTCTGGACTGACAGTTCTTGTCTGGAGGCACAACCACCTGCTAAAGATGGCACATCTGGAAGGGATGACAGTGGCCAAGAGTGTAGTGCTGGAAAAGCACAGAAGGTCAGGCAGCATCCAATGTTTCGGGCAAAAGCCCTTCATCAGGAATGAGGAATGACAGTAGACTCTGGGATATCTGCTGAGTGGTGAGTTGTTCTGGAAATGGTACATAATAACATGTCAGGTGTAAGTGATGCTATTGGGATGTGGCAGGTAATTGATGAGACAAGGTAAAAACAATGACTGCAGATGCTGGAAACCAGATTCTGGATCAGTGGTGCTGGAAAAGCACAGCAATTCAGGCAGCATCCGAGGACAGGCAAAATCGACGTTTCGGGCAAAAGCCCTTCATCAGGAATAAAGGCAGAGAGCCTGAAGCGTGGAGAGATAAGCCCCCACCCTCCTCTAGCTTATCTCTCCACGCTTCAGGCTCTCTGCCTTTATTCCTGATGAAGGGCTTTTGCCCGAAACGTCGATTTTGCCTGTCCTTGGATGCTGCCTGAATTGATGAGACAAGTTTGGTAAGATCCGCCTGGAGAATTAATTCGCAAGATCTGGTGGCACCATGACCTCTAAACATATGATGCAACTTGGACTTAACCAAAAAAAAATTAGTGAAGCAGTCTCATCAGAAGCTTACAATGAAAATTAAATATGCCTCTCCTGCAAAATTTAAGCTGCATCTTGTGGCTCCACTTGTAATTATGGAGCTAAATTCTATTTAATGGATCTACAAGAGTAGCATCATGTTAAATGGGGAAAGCAGGAAAGCATGCTTAGCAGAGAAAATAATTAAATTTCAATCATTAGTTATCTGAAACAGATTAGTTTTTTTTACAATTTGATGCAGTGAAGTGACATGCTAGTGGAATATTCTGTTGCACAAACAGCTAAAGAACAATAGAATACCCTGAGAGCCCAGACCTTCATAAAATGGTGAGTGTGGAAGACCTGTCCCCATTTCTGACAAATCCAGTTTTTGCTCCTGGAGGAAAGATGATGGGTTACTTGATCTTAGAGGGAGCATTTGACCTCAATGCTGAGTGCAAATAGATCTCATACAGACCATTGTGAGAACCTGCAATACAAGAAGCAAAAGTTTATGGAGTAAATATAAGTTTTGTAGAGTGGATAAGGACTGAAAACAAAGGAATCTCAATCATCTGGCATTCGATTACCTGAACTTCAGATCATCCAAACAAGATCGCAAGGTCCCGATTCATGGCTAACTATGTTATCCGGCATTGATTATTCAGCATTCAATTAACTGAACAAAATACCCCCTGCCCGTGTCCTTCGGATAATCAAATTTCCTCTGTAATTGCAAGGTGAACTCATATCAATGCCCAAGACTTTGAAAATGAAAAGTGAAAAGGTTACAATTTCAGTAAGCATTTAGAAAACATTTAAAAGCTAGGGTTTTTTTTTGACATTTCCCTCAGGGCACTTAATGAATGGTTCATCAGTTTCCAAAAGCGGAGTGTAATGGGGTGTGCTTTCTGAGTTCACAATTTCATTGGCAGCTCAAATGATCAGCTTTCATTCACATCAAGAATGAATGAAAACTTATTTTTACAAGATATTAAGTATTTGAGATGTAAAAGGTTTGAGTGGGCTTTCGAGATGGAATTTTCTTTAATTATAGTGAGGGCGACGTTAACATGTTTAGAATGTTAATTTATGTCATTTCAATATGATTATTGAGGTTCTCCCATGGTGTAAGGGTAGTTGACATGGAGAATGGATGGGCCTAAGGGAATGGATAGGTTAGCAGAAGTAGGTGTGGGTTGAACGAGTTTTCATTGGCTGACAGGACTGCTATCAGAGGCTTGGGGAAGTGGGTGATCGCATTGTGAATTGGCATTAAGGCTGTACAGAGGTGGCAGGCAAAGTGAGTGATGTAATAGGGGTGTGAGAGGTGATGTCTAGAGGACCCAAAATGTAACTAAACAACTGGGACAAAGTCTTAGCAATCTGAGGCAGGATACTGAGGAGATGGTGGTCAGCTGCCTTCTTAAACCATTGCAGCCTATATGTTGTAAGTAGACCCACAATGCTGCATGGGAAGAAATTCCAGGATTTTGACCCAGTGGCATTTTCGGAACAATGATATACCTCCAAAGTCAGGATAGTAAGTGGTTTGGAAGGGAAATTACAGATGGCGATGTTTCCATCCATCTGCTGCCCTTATTCTTCTGGATAGTAGTGGTTGTGTGTGGGAAGGTGAATTTCTGCAATATATCTTGTAGATGTTTCATATTGTGGCGACTAAACATCAGTGCTAGATGGAGTGGATGCTTGTAGATGTGGTGCCAATGAAACGGACTGCTTTGTCCTGGATCATGTAAAGCTTATGCAGTATTGTTGGAACTGCACTCATCCATCAAGTGGAAATATTCCATAACATTCCTGACTTGTGCCTTGTAAAATGTGGACAGGCTTTGGGGAGTCAGATGGTGAGTTAGTCATGCAGGATTCCTAGCCTCTGACCTGCTCTTGTAGCCACTATATTTAGATGGCTAGACTAGTTCAATTTCTGATAAATGGTGACCCCCCCAGGATGTTGATAGTGAAGGATTCAATAATGGTAACATCAGTTAGGGGAGGTGATGGCCTAGTGGTAATCCCGCTAGACTATTAATCCAGAAAGTCAGCCAATATTCTGGGGACCCGGTTCAAATCCTGCCATGGTAGATGTTGGAATTTGAATTCAGTAGGGAAAATATACCTGGAATTAAGAATCTACTGATGACTGTGAAACCATTGCTGTTGTTGGAAAAACCCACCTGTCTCATTAACGTCCTTCAAGGAAGGAAATCTGTCATCCCCACCTGGTCTGGCCTACATGTGACTCCAGATCCACAGCCTTATGGTTGACTCTGGAATGGCCTAGCAAGTAACTCAGTTCAAGTGCAGCTAGGAATGGGCAATAAATGCTGGCCATAAATGATGTCCATGGTCATATGAGTGAAATAAACTAACATCAAGGGTGGTGGTTAGGATGTCTCTTACTGAACATGGTCATTGCTTGGCATTTGGTGTGGCGTGAATGTTACTTGCCACTTTTCAGCCTGGATATTGTTTAGTTCTTGCTGAATGGCCTCATTCTGCACCACAATGATTCTGTTTCTGCTCTTGCAACCAAAGTATTTATGTAGTTACTCCAGTTTCGGATCAATAGAAATGCCATTGAATTTCAATGGGAAAGGATTAGGTTCTTTCTTATTGGAGGTGGCAATTGCCTGACATTTGGCATTTACTTTAACTTCCAATTTAAGATTGAGGTCAAAACAATTACAGATAGAGTGGAGAGAGATAATCTAAAAACTTAGCAGTCCTGATTATTTACAAGACCAATTTCAGGTACAGTATGTTTTCACAAGTTTCACAGAATTTGTTAAGTCTATTAAAACAAGTATATAGAAATGATATTCATTACAAACATGGATTCAGTTGATTCAAAGTGGAATGCCAGCTCACAGTTTCAGGTTGGCTAGGCACATGCCTCTTGCTCTGTTCTGGGTCAAAAATTGTGGCACTGGAAAAGCACAGCAGGTCAGGCAGCAGCTGAGGAGCAGGAGAATTGACCTTTGGGCATAAGCCCTTCATCAGGAATTCTCTGTTATGTTGACTGAACTTTTTCTTCTGTATTCAGTCTTCTTATTGTACTTAAAACTATTAAGAATCACTGCTTTATTATCCCTGTAGCCGTTATTCTCTATTCATGGTCAGAGACATCCTGAACTCTAATGGCCTTGTCCAATACATGGTCAGACTTTAATCAATCTGGGATTGATTAGGTAGTGTAAGTCCAATTCCTGACTTGTTTCTTTAAATGTTGTAGTCATCTTACCGACATCATTCCTATCATCTCCTGATTTGTTCTTTGAAATGTTAATTCCATCCTTTTTATAAGAGCCTGTCCCTCTTAACTCACTAACTTCATTAATCTCTATGAAGATGATGGGGCATCAGTAGTGTAATTTGTGTGCCTGTTTGATAGCATAAAATGTCACTCCCCAGTGAATTAATATTGTCCTAAACTCATCTGAAATATCTAAATATTCTGGAAAGTTCCAAAGCAAATTAATATCTTTGTGGGAGGCAATGGCTGAGTGGAATTATCTCAAGACTTTTAATCTGGAGAGCCACGTAATGTTTTGGGGATTGGGTTTGAATCCCACCATAGCAAGTGGTGGAATTTGAATTCAATAAAAATCAGGAATCAGTCTAAGGATGACCATGAACCCAATGTCAATTGTTGGGAAAAACCCATCGGGTTCACTAATGTCCATTAGGGAAAGAAATCTGCCATCCTTACCTGTCCTGGCCCACATCTGACTCCAGACCCATAGACTCTTAACTGCCCTCTGGCCAGTTAGGGATGGACAATAAATGTTGACTTGGCCAGCAATGCCCTCATCCCATTAATGATTAAAAAAGAATTTAAAAACTGAAAGAGCTGTGTGACTCCACAGTAACTGTTGAAACCTGGATCAATTTAAAATTAATTTGAAAAGACTATACTGCTTGCAAGATACAGCACAAAGCTTAAAATAGTCATACCAAATAAATTCACATCGGCCTGTTGCAAAACTAAAATATTTTAAAACATAGCTGTATCCTTGACTAAAAGACATCTTACCTCAAGGCATCTTCACATTTGTTAGCAAGAGTTTACATTAGCTTGAGCCACAAAACTATACACCCATGGCTTTAACTTTTGACCTGGCCATAGAGTATTCAGGGAGGAGAAAACGAGGACTGCAGATGCTGGAGATCAGAGTCAAAAGGTGTGGTGCTGGAAAAGCACAGCCGGTCAGGCAGCATCCGTGCAGCAGGAGAGTCGAAATTTTGACCATATACTGTTCACCAGGAATGTGGTAATTCCTAATGAAGAGTTTATGCTTGAAACGTCAACTCTCCTGTGCCTCGGATGCTGCCTGACCAGCTGTGCTTTTCCAGCACCACACTTTTCAACACCACTTGAGGAATTCATGCAGAGATGCCATATTGAGATAATTGATATTCAACAACTGGAACTATCTTCCTTTTGTGTTTTACTCCAATCAGGCAGTCTGATGTGGTTCAGTTCTGTGCATTCAGTTCATTTTAGAATGCTAGAAAGTTATTTGGAACTGTGACCCCTCAGTACACCAATTCCAAGAAAGCATGGGACTGATCTCAAGTTCTTGGCAAGACCCCTGTAATTTTACTGGATGAAATGTTAATGCCACTGAGTGTACAGTAGATCAGAAAGCCACCAGTGTTAGGTTTTGAGTTCAGTTTAGAAGAATCAGCAGTCAAAAAGGAAAACCCATTCCTTCTGCAGAAAATAGTCAAGTTTCTAATTCACGGGAACCAGTCACACTAGCCAAATTATTTAGTTTGTCGACTGTCAAAGCTGGGAGAACTTTAATAGGAATCCAATAGCCAGTTCTCGATCTCATGCTGATATACTATCGCTGACATCATGGGCTCTTATTAAGTGGCCTTACGTGTTTGATGCGCATGTAGCTGGCACACTCTGTAAATATTAGGTTGATGCAGTGTGCTGTACAGAAAGGTGTTCACCCCTCCATATTCCCAAACAGATCCATACTGACAAGCATGACGAGCACTCTGTCTTAGTATCTGCATAGTGCAGCGTGCCAATGTGGTTGAACTGAGAACCTTTATCATCTAGGGTAGTGAAGAAGCATTTGGCACGTTTGTCTTTAGTGGTTAGTGCATTGTGCATAAGAGTTGGGGTGTCATGTTGCGGCTGTACAGTACATTGGTGAGGTCACCTTTGGAATAGTGTGTTCAATTCTGGTCTCCCTCCTATAGGAAAGATGTTTTAGATTAGATTACTTACAGTGTGGAAACAGGCCCTTCGGCCCAACAAGTCCACACCAACCCGCCGAAGCGCAACCCACCCAGACCCATTCCTCTACATTTACCCCTTTACCTAACACTACGGGCAATTTAGCATGGCCAATTCACTTAACCTGCACATCATTGGATTGTGGGAGGAAACCGGTGCACCTGGAGGAAACCCACGCAGACACGGGGAGAATGTGCAAACTCCACACAGAGTCGGCTGAAGCGGGAATTGAACTCGGGTCTCTGGCGCTGTGAGGCAGCAGTGCTAACCACTGTGCCACCGTGCTGTTAAACTTGAAATGGTATAGAAAAGATTTACAAGAATCTTCCTGGGACTGGAGGGTATGAGTTATAGGGAGCTGCTGGAGCTCTTTTCCCTGGAGCATCAGAGGCTGGGAGTTGACTGTATAGAGGTTTATAGCCATGAGGACTGTGGATAGGGTAAGTAGACAAGGTCTCTTTAACCTAGTACAGAGTAGTCCAAAACTAGAGGGCAAAGGTTTAAGGTGAGAGTGGAAAGATGGAGAAAGAACCTAAGGGGTAACTTTTTCAAGCAGAGGGTGGTATGTGTATAGAATGAGCTGCTAAAAGTGGTGTTAGAGAGTGGGACAATTACAATATCTAAAAGGCTTTGGATGGGAAGAAGAATAAAAAGGGGTTGGATGGAAGCTGGCAAATGGAACTAGATTTACTCAGGATATCTTGTTGACATGGACGAGTGGGACAGAAGGGTCTGTTTCTGTGCTATACAGCTCTATGACTCTAAGGCTGAAATACTAATGCGTCAACAGACAAGGCATTGGTGCTGTAAGCATGAGAGTAGGCACTAAGCATGCAAACGCTAAGAAAGCAAGTGAGCAGCCCTGAGATATTACCTGGTCAAATGGGCTGGGTGCTTTTACCTGTGCACGAAGTGTCCTTGCACAGCTCTTCAAAACTATTCACTGGTTTGTCCTACAATGCAGCTCTGTATTTCCCAGTGTCCTGCAGGTAGATCAGAAAAGTGCCAGAAAAATTGTGAGTGGCCAGCCAGTGCATACAGACAAGGGGTGCTGTATCCCTCTCAATGGTATGAAAGGAAATCCAAGCAAAATACTGCAAATGTTGGAAACCTGAAAAACAAACAGAAAATGCTGGAAATGTTTGGCATCAAATTGTATCTTTGCGGTCAAAACATAAACTTAAGTTTTTCATACCGATGATATTTCTTCAGAACTGAGTGAAGTTAGAAATTGAATAGATTTTTGAATTGGAAGGTGGGGTAGTAGATAAACTGAAGTGAAAATCTGTGCCTGCCTTGAGAAGTTTTGTTATTCAAAGCTAAAAGAGTATGAGGCGACAAACCATCTGAATGAAAATTAAAGTGATGAAGAAAGGAAAAAAGAGATAAACCAAAGAAGCAAAATATAACACAAGGAAGGAGATGAGAGTACAAGTTGTTGTTATGAACCTGAAAACCTGAAGTCAATGTTTTGTCTCCGTTAATGCAATGTAGACTATTTTCTGTTTATTTTTCAGGATTCCTGCATCTGTAGCATTTTGCATAGGATTTTTATATACACCTGAGAGTTTAGTTTTCCAGAAGATCATTTCTGGCACCTTATGATACCGACCCACTTCTACTGTGTCTGTGACTGAAGTGACTGGGAGTCCCTGACAGACAGCACCTTACCACTCACTCTCCAATCTTCACTGGTTTGAGGACTTGTCTCCATTTGGTTTCCAACATGACTGTGTGGTTGAATAAATGTGCACTGTTTGTATGTGGTACTGGGGACGGTTTCTTTGAGGTGCTACCAATCCTCCTATATCTTTGCTTTGTCTTGGGTAGTGATTAGTGGAAGAGGATACACCACTGTAAAGTACAAAAGACCTACTGTTCTTTGATAACAAAAAGGTTTAGCGCATGATAGCCATAAATGCAACAACGTTTGCTCAGCCATAATTAGAAGGCCTGTAGTGACCTGGTACAAATATATCTACTCCCTCCAAAAGTAGAATACCTTGTCTCCACTCTCAACATTTGTGTGACATGTGTAGAATAAATGGAGCCAATATGAAGTGAACATTGACCCCTTCAGAACCATTACCTTATACCACAGTTATGATCGAAAATTGTTAACCACAATGCTGAGTTCAGATGTTGAGTTGAAAAGTGAGGTGCTGAAAATGTGTTGCTGGAAAAGCGCAGCAAGTCAGGCAGCATCCAAAGAACAGGAGAATCGATGTTTCGGGCATAAGCCCTTCTTCAGGAAAGCGTATGACCGGTACTCCAGCATCTGCAGCCCTCACTTTCTCCTTGAAAAGTGAGGTGCCTTTCTGAGAAATGGGGTTGTCTATTCTCCAGCCAATATTTATCCCACAAATAGTACCTCCAAAAATCAATTATTTGATAATGTGTCAATGCTAGGGTCCTGCTGTGTGTAAATAACTACCACATTTCCCAACATGGTGGTGATATCAGAGCTATGAAGCTTTTTGCAAGGTGCTCAAATAAAGAAAGCTGCTAAACAAATGTATGTTATGTGCCATTTTCTTCCTCCCAGATACTGCTACTTCCAATCAACACATGGCCTCCCAGTGCTTCATCTCCATCCCTTTATATCTTTCATATTTTTTTCTGATCATGATCCATTCTAGATTTTTCTTTTCTCATAGCTCAAACCAAAAGTTCTTTTTATTACTCGTTAGAATTAATTTTGCTGGTTACAGTTCAGTCTACAGCGTATGACCGGTACAAAATTTATTCAGATGAGAATCAATAATTTTACAAAATATTTCCTGCACTGTCAGGGTGCATGCGGATATAATGAAATCCAGTGAAATCTAATTATTATCAACTTCAGTTTTACAGAGATAATAAATAGACCAGCCATACAATTTGGTCCCAAGAGCTTTCTTAATATCAATAATGAAAATAAATCTAATGTGACTATTATTTTGTGATCAGACATATGCAATATATAGTACATTCAGCACAGAGCAGCAATTTCCAGTGGTATTAAATGATAGCTGATGTAAATTCTTAAATTTTACAGCATGGAAGCAGACCAAATGGCCAATTGTGCCTGTGTCAGCCAACAAGTCGCCATCCAATCTTATCCCATTTTCCATCTCTTGATCTGTACCTTTGTAGATGAAAGCATTTAAAGAGCACATCTAGTACATCTAAATGTTAAACAGATTGCTGCCTCTACTGGTATTTCAGGCAGTAAGTTCCATATCCTCACAACCCTCTTAGCGAAAATATTCCTCTTACCTGGAATTGATGCCGCTTCTCAGCTGAGGGTTTTTCTATCCACTTTGTCTAGATCCCCAATAATGTTATACACTTCAATCAGGTTTTCCCTCATCCTTCTCTGTTCCAAAGAAAATACCCCAAGCCTATCCAATCTTTCCTCATAACCACAAATTTTCAATAGGGCAACATGCTTATGAATCGCTTTGTACTTGTCAAGCACAAACATATCTTTTCTAGACAGCAGTAATCAGAAGCAGTGATCAGAACTGCACACAGTAGTGCAACTATGGTCTAACCAGTCTTTTAAGCAGTTCCAGTATAACCTCCTAGCATCTCAGTATCCTACTATTCATTGTGATACAAAAAAAAGCAAATGTTTGAAGACAGTTCATGTTGCCTCAGGCATTAGCCTCAGTGTCTGCTCTAACAGCAACATGTAAGAGGTTTCATCAAAGAGAGCTTGTCCAGCTCCTTGGGCCTGGTCTCAGGCTGCTTTCACCCTCATGTAGCTTTCCTCAAATGCATCAGTTCTCAGACTGAGCTCCTTTTGCCAATGTTCAACCCACCTGACTAATCCATTGACATCTTCCTGTAGGCTACAGCTTACTTTTTCATTAACAATCATACAACTACATTTTGTACCTTCTGTAAACTGTTTCTGTAAATCCTACTATCTCATTCAAGTCCAAATCATTGATGTATGCAAGTAGCTTGAAAAGCAAGGACCTTAGAACTGGGCCCTGTGAATTCCCAGTGGAACCAGTCACAAAAAAACACATGTTGACCGTTACCCTCCACTTCCTGCCAATGAGCCAATTTTGGATTCAACTTGTCATTTTACCTTGGACCTAATGGACATGTACTTTTGTGGCCGGTTTGCCGTGATCATGTGACCTCACCAAAGGCTATGCTGTGATCTCTTTAGATTGCATCAAAGTTAGTATGCTCATCAATCCTTTTTGTTACCTCCTCGAAGAAAATCAGTCATATTCATTAATCATGGCCTTCCCTTAATAACCCTATGCTGATCACCTTTGATTGATGTGTTTTCCTAAACGAAGATTGATCCATTTGAATATTTTTCAAATAATTCCCGCCACCAGGTTAGGTTCGCTGGCCTGTAGTTACGTCTGTCTTTTCAAACAATGTTACTATGTTAGTTGAGCCTCAGTCCTCTGCCACTACACCTAGATCGAGAGAGGATCGGAAATAATGATCAGAATCTTCATTCTTTCTTCTCTTGATTCTCTTAACAGACTAGGATACAATTCATTACTAGGTTACATTTCATCAGGCTGTGGGGTTTCACCGATTTTCAATAACGTTAAACCCCTTAACTTCCTATTTCATCATGTTAATTTTGTAATAACATTTTAGACTCGTCCTCCCTGTTAAAATGTCTGTATTTTCCCAGTCTCATAGAAACAGGTGGAAAGTATTAATTGAGAATCGTAGCAATGTCATACATCTCCACTTATGGATTGCCACTTAATCTCTAACATGTTCCATATTATTTTGGTAGTTACCACCAGAATTCTTAACGTGGATTTAGAAGAAATGCTGGTAACTAAACTTTCTTCTAAATCCACATTAAGAATTCTGCTCCCTTTGTATCTTTCTTACTAATTCTACGTCAGTTGATATTCAATGATTTGTAATCACTTGTTATGAGTGCTCTAATGGTTTTGCATTTCTCTGAGATCTACCAACATATTCGTTCTTCTATCTTCCTTTGATTATTTGGTGTCTGTGGTACACTCTCAGTGGGAGACAGCCCCTTCTTTGCAATTCAGTTCAAACCTATATGCCCTTATTTGATGACCCATCTACTCTATCAACGTTCCACACAGTTCAAATGGCTTCTTCAATCAACATTACAATTGTTTCTGAACCCTAGCCCCTTTTGTTTAACTACCTCTACCTCATCTGAAAACCCTATAGTCAAGAATGTTGCACTGCTCTTCATATATTTCTTTCAGTCATTGGGAAAATACAAGACTGTGTCCACATTGATAGGAACAACTGAAAAGGAGAATATTATTTGAATGGAGACAGTCTGCTGAATGCTGCAGTACATATGTGTCTGGATATTTTTGCACATGAATCATAAAGAGTTGGTATGCAGATACAGCATGTAATTAGAAAGCTAAATGTCGTGTTCCATATCAGCACCAATGAAATATAGAGAAGGATGGATGAGGTCCAGAAGACAGGATTAAATTAGGAAGGCCTTAACAGCAAGAGGTTGAAATATAGACATGGGGAAGTCCCACTACAGTTATGCGCAACACTGGTGAGCCACACCTAGAATATTTCTTACAGTACTAACTACTTTTTCAAAAAGGGATATAACTGTATTGGAAGCAGTTCAAAGAAAGTTAATTAGATTGATTCCCGTGATGAAGGGTTGTCTTTCAGGAAAAGCTTGAGCAGATTTGGCCTGCACTCGGTGGCCTTTCAAAGAATGAGATGATTTTGTTGAAGGATATAAGGTTCTGAGGGAGTTTGACAGGGTAGATGCTGAGATGATGTTCCCCTTTTGTGAGGAATTGAAAGTAAAGGTGTGCAGTTTCAGAATGAAGGATCTCCCATTTATGAAGGACTGCACTAGCAGCAGGTGCACTGGCGAAATGGGCCTGAAGCAGACTCATGACTGTTGTGGAGTCAAGTTTGGGTCAGTGGCATCTGCATTGGTGAAGTCCAGCAAGGTGAGGGCATTGGTGGAGGCGGGATGGCACTGAAGAGCAGTGTGCTGAAGAGACTGATGCCTGGACACTAGGCCCAATGGCCTGTGGTGGAATGATTAACAAGAAGGACTGTAAAGTTGAACATCTTGTCTTTATTTCTTAGTTCTTCTGCCGTTATGTTCTGTGCTTTGGCTTATTTTTCTGTCTTTTAAGATGGCACTGAAGAATGGTGACACCATACAACACTCTTCACTGTATTTTGTAACAAAATACATGTGACTATAAATAAATCAAATAAATCAAATATTCTACGGTCCTATACTCAGCCAAGCTAATTTAAAGCTCCCTCCCATCATTTGCTAGACATCACGAAAGGATGTTGGCCTCAGCCATATTCAATGAAACCAAGTAGTTTGTACAGGGCAGATTTATCTCAAAAGCAGAACCAGTGCCATAGAAATCTAAAGCCCTCCCTCCTATGCATTTCCACTTGTCATATATTCATCAGCTTTAATCTTCCTATTTCTAAACTCACTGGTACAGAGTAGCAGGAGTACTCTGGAGATTACTATCTTTGAGATTCTGCTTTGCGTTGTCACCCAACTCCCTCAATTCTGTCCTTTGGACCTCATCCATCTTACTCCCTATGTCTGGTATGAACCACAACCTCTGTTTTTGTTTTTGTTTTCCTGTCTCAAAATGTCCTAAAGAAATTCAATGGCATCCTTATCCTGGCATCAAGTAGAAATATACTGTTGTACACTTCTTACAGGAACCATCATTCTTACCAATACTCAGAACTGAATGTCCAGTGCAAAGCAAGAAGCATTTGTGGGATTCCAACCTTGTCTAGTCCTCCACTGTACTTTATCTTTGCTCATTCAGAAATACACTGCTATAGAATTCTCAACCCCAAGTGACTCCAATAACTTATTACAAGTGAGGCCTGCCCTTCTGATCTGATAAATAATGCTCTATAACAGAGAGTCAGAACAGTTTCATGTACATTACAAAGTGAACCTTTGGAATTTGTTTTCCTCTTGTGTGTCTTTGCTAACACTTCACACATATTCCATGTTGTGTTTTAATCATTTATAATTGAAAAACTATTCCAAAATCTCTGTGTCTGCTAGTTAGTCATAAGCTTGCGACGAGAATGTACACTAATCTCCAAATGAGGCATTAATGTTGCTGTTTTCATCTGATTTAGCTATGAAATTCTGAAAATGTTCAATATTATATTAATAATCTTTGTAAAGATTTAAATCAGTAATGTAAGACATGGTTACCAGGGAAATGTTAAATTAATGCAAAATGCAAAGAAGTCAATTCAGACTGAATGGCATACACTTCATCAAAGGATGTAGCAGAATAAGTAGTAATTCTGGTAGTGGCCTGCAAGTCTGGTAGCCATAAACTCAAACCCAGTTAAGATCATTTGAGAATCTGAATTTGAACTACTGTTGGACGATCTGGAACAAGCACTAGAAAAATAATTTCAAACAAAGAATTGCAGATACTTGAAATCTGCAACCAAGACAAAAATTGCTGGAGAAACTCAGCAGATCTAGCAGCAATTATGAAGAGGAAACTTTTCGACCTTTCTTCAATTATTATGTTTGTCTAGGGTGATCGTGCGGAGATAATAAACATTGTACTCATTGATGTTGCCCACTGTCTAACAACAGTTTGGTCAAAATGTGGAAACTATGAATAATATTTAACTGAAGCATAAATATTATCCTGCTATCCAAAATCTATTATAAAAGAATCCTAATGGAACATACTGTATCTTAAGCAAAGTTGATTTATTCACTGGTTCTAACCTGTCTCATTAGTACCATATTGGCTTATAAATCCTTTACACTGCTAACTCCTTCATATGATTATCTCTTTCAATATAGAGCTGTAATGTGATAGAGTTGTGGTTTATAGTATACAAGAAAAATGTCAAGAGACTACACTATTAATCACAAGGAAGATCTCCAGAGAGGCAGGTTTTTATTATCCTTTATATTGACCTTAACTTAAAACCTTAAAGCTGCACTTACTGCTAATGTCAACTCTTTCTTTTTCCCTCCCAGATTAACCTGTCACTTTAATTGAAATACTACCGTGCTTCCCTTTGCTCAGACTTACCACAGGTGCTGACGTTCCTCAATTGAGAAGGTTAACAGAAGTATAACTGATATTGCAGTTTTATCACCAACATAATTCCAATTCCCATTGCATTTTTTAATTCTTACGCTGTTGTAAAGCACTGCGAAATTGCAAATACTCAAGATTTCTGTTCAGTCACTGAACACTACAGTAACAATGCTACTATGATTTCACCCATCAGCAAGTCTTCCCTTGTTTGTTGTATAGGGATGTGCGAACGTGTAGGTTTTTTTGGTCACCCAAGTGATGCGAGCTTTGCTGGCTGGGCTAGTATTTCTTGTCCATCCTTGACAAGGTGGTGATGATGTGCCTTCTTGAATCACTGCAGTCCACAATCTCTAACATTGCGAAACAAAATGGCAAGGTTTATACTTCTCATCTTTGTCAGGGCCTTTAGGGATAACCACTCCGTCCTTCACCATCAACTAATTCCCAATCCCAATCCACAATCTCACCAAATCCCGTACAATTAAAAGCTGGCAAGTGATTTGGGCTGGGGAATGGGGTTGGCGGTGAAGGGGAGGTGTGTGGGGAGGTGAATGTCCAGCGATTGAGTGTGGGTATTGAGGCATCAGCTGACACAGTCAGATATGTTGATGGCACTCCAGACTACCAGGAGTTCCACTTACCCAGCCTCACCAGGATTGAGATCACAGAGGAGACCAGCAGTGGTGCACCATCCGCAGGACATGAATGCAGTGCTACAAGCCTGTCAGTGACCTTATGCATTAAGCCAGAATCCCTTGGGATAATGGGTGGAGTGCGGGTTAAGAAATGGATATGTGTGAGGTTGTGGCTTCAGGAGAGTTCACAATGTCGCTGGAGGTGGGGGTGAGCCTGCACCAACACTGGTGAAAGGATTGATTCTGCTCAGACAAAGAGCATAGGTTTGGCAGTTGCAAAATTTGGAAGGTGTCTCCAGATTGCAGCCAATGCCAGAGCTGAATTAATGGCCCCAAAATGAACAGCTGAAACTGACTCCACTTAGGCAATATGCCTGTTATCATGGTGGACTGACATCACCCTCCCTTGGCCCTGCTAAAGGAGCTCGAGCAATCGAGCCCTAGCTAGTGATCCTGATGATCTATGAGGAGAAAGTGAGGTCTGCAGATGCTGGAGATCAGGATTGGAAATGTGTTGCTGGAAAAGCGCAGCAGGTCAGGCAGCATCCAGGGAACAGGAGAATCGACGTTTCGGGCATGGTGGACTGACATCACCCTCCCTTGGCCCTGCTAAAGGAGCTCGAGCAATGGTGTGATTCCCTAGCTAGTGATCCTGATGATCTAGCAAAGCATTAAAGTTGACACTCCATTGGTGAGGTCTGAGTGTAGGCATAAGAGGCTGAGCATAAGGAAGTCTTATACGAGTACGAGGTATGATGAACCAATGTCCAACACTGTCCATGCCTCAGGCTCATGTTTGGAAAGACAATATCTTTGTGACTTTTTCTGTTCTCTCATGTAAACCATCCACAGAACAGGGAGCTACCACGTCCAGGGGCAGCTGATTACCACCGAAGGGAGAACATTTTCTCAGAGGCTGCAGCATCATTTTTTTTTTCCCCAAGCCTCCACCAACGAAGATGCTTTGAGGCCAGTGGGTATGCACACACACACAGCGAGATTCAAGGCCACACATTGCTGACAGCACCACAGCTGAACCTGACGAGGAGTCGGAGACTGTGAGAACAGAGGCTAGAGACAGCCAGAGGAATATGGGATAAAACTGCAGGCTAGGGAAATGTCGCTGGATTTGTCCATCAAGCAGATATTCAGCACGAGGAGAGTTCAGAGGGTATATACACTCTGCCTCAGTGACGGAGTCCATCAAATCCATAAATGCTGTCATTTCCATCTCAACTGTACAGATCATCTCTTCCATTAATAACTTAGCAACACTCAGAGACCAGGGACTGCAGACCAGTCGGTGTCTGCCCAGTGATGTACTGTACTCTGATCTACAATCAATCTCCTTGTTCCTCAGCTCAATGAGACAAGTTGAGAAGGAGAGCAGAGTATCTGATGTTACCATCAACTCCCGCTCCATCTCAGGTTAACACAAAGCTACAAGTTTAACTGGCAAGGGAGGAGGAGCAGTTGCCTTCTGCAACTGTAGGTTCCTTTAAGGCTGCTCATGCTGTGGTGCTGCTTTCCCTCTCTGTCAGTACCTCATGATGCTCCAATGACAAGTGAGGTCTTGCACCCATACAGGAGACCCCCTGAGTCGCAGGCTCTCTAGACCTCATGCAGCCAGAGAATAGTTGTCAAGGTCATCCCAGGACATGGGGAAGCAAGGTCAGCAACCTGCCACTAGTATAGCTGCCAATGAAGTGGGAGGAAACATGTAGAAGGACATGAACAAACATTCAGAAAATACATCAATTGCACTTAGTTTTATGGATGTATGCCTGTTAAAGAGTTACTATTGAGTCTGTTTACATTTGTCATAAAGTTGTTATTCATTTTGTCAACATTTCTACCTTTTATTGGAGATTCTTTAGAAGTGCAAAAGTAACATTGAATGGTGGAGTAGATTCAAGGACCAAATGACCTGCTCCATAGTGTTGGTGATCATAATGTTAATTGGATGCAGGAGCCTGGGCTTGCTACTAAGGTAAATCCCAACAGTGGAGATTGATGGTGATCCCTTCGCTGAGTGGAGCGATGTTGTTGGAAAGGTCATTACATATACATGATCACCAACTGAAGCTTTCTCATCACAGAGTCTTACAGCACAGAAACAAACCCTTCAGCCCAACCAGCCCATGCCAACCATAATCCCAAACTAAACTAGTTCCATCTGCCTGCACTTGGCCTATATCCTTTCAAAGAATTCTTATTCATGTACTTATCTAAATGTTGTAACTACCCACATCCAACACTTCTCCTGGAAGTTCATTCCACATACGAACCACTCTCTGTGTGAAAACAAAATGCCCCTCATGTCTTTTCTAACTCTTTCTCCTATCACCTTAAAAATATGGCCCGTAGACATGACATACCACAGCCGAGGGAAAATACACTTGTCATTCACCTTATCTATACCCACCATGATTTTATAAACCTCTGTAAGGTCACCTCTCAACCTCTTACAAAAAAAGTCCCAATCTCTCCTAACTCTCCACTTTACCCTTGTCTGAGGACACCTCATGAGTCAATAGATTATGATTTCTAGTGACATGTTGCTGATTGGAAGATGCTGTCCATATCTCCAGTGTAATCCTGGATTGATCCTTCTATTGCAACCTTCACAGACATTGACATTGGGTGACCATCAATACAAATGGGCTCAGCTCATTTATCCTCATAGCATAAGGATTTCAACAATTTATGCAAAGTGCAGCAGATCACCAAGATGTGAGAGACTTTTTGCTGGGGGAAATGCTCCAACAACCAATTGAGGCATTTGAATCTCAGTTTTAGAGGACCTACAGTCTCGTTCATGGTGGCTCGGGTCAATGCATGGCTTCAGTCATACTCCTCTCTGTCTCCACAACAACTGAAGCCTGTTGATGGTAGGCTTTTTCACCAAGAATCCAACCTTGAAGGTGCTCTGTGGGTGTTAGAAGATCAACACATGAATGTGCCTGAGTACACAGACAATGCAACAGTTCCTAGAGTCACAGCAGGAGGTGTTGGCAGTGGTCACAAGACCACCATAATGGAGCCCTTTCTGTTAATGAAGCCTATTGCTTTGATAGCTCATGTATGTAGTCTATTACAGCTTCCACCTGGGGGAACTTAGCAACAGTCCCCAATCCTTTAGCTGTCTCTGACTCATTTGCTGCATCAGGTCAATGACTGAATGGATAAGCTGGTCCTTTTCAACTGGGCCTCAATCACCATCAGGATGCAGTGACATGTTGCTGATTGGAAGATGCTGTCCATATCTCCAGTGTAATCCTGGAATGATCCTTCTATTGCAACCTTCACAGACATTGACTTTGGGTGACCATCAATACAAATGGGCTCAGCTCATTTATCCTCATAGCATAAGGATCTGGAGCAGCCTCTTGGAAGAGGCAGGTTTGGCTCATTTGCTTTGTGCACCCTGACTGCAGGGCACCCCGTTCTCACAGGGGTACCTGTTCGTGGTTCCGTCTGCTGTCTTCTGCCACTTTCCCACCCTCACACTGTCTCTGAAAGTGTCCACAAACCGCTGCTGCTGGTATCCCTGCTGTTCCACAATGGGCACCTCTTTCTGAGTGGACAATGCCCATGGTGGGTGGGCAATTTTATTCTGAATCCACCCTCCCAAATGTTTTACCAGCCACCTCCTCCCAGTCACTTTTCAATGTCAGGTAGCACCATAAAAACTTTGTTCCAACGTCACTCCATGCAATGTTGGGATTCCTGCCTCTAAAGCTGTCTGTAAACAAAGTGGGAAATCCTGGCATGTTTATAGACACACTGTAATAGGGAATTAGTCCACCTGCTGAGCGGTAGCTAAGGGAGATACTGTCAGTTTCTTTTCACTATGAAAGATACTTGTGTGCGTAAAGTCCTCTGTTTCATATTCTATCATGGCTTTCGGACCTGACTATAGACTTGTATGACTTTCCAGAGTGCTGGCAAGGATAAATTGTTTGATTTTGTTGGGACTCCCCAGGCTTTCAAGGTTACCTTTTGTCCTTAGTTGCTGTATTGTTCACATGTTGAACGAAGCAATGTGACTATTAAAGGGCATGGATGGAATGAGTTATTCAAATTGAGTTGCGCTGTCTGCTAGCATTTTTGATCCATTATCTTTTATATCCATTTATGAAGCTATGTTTTGTCCTCAATTCCTATATGTGTGCTTCACTCTATCTCCAACAAAGGTGTTGTCAATTATTTCATTCAAACTGAAGATTGGAAAGAATGATTAAATAGGATGTGGTAAAAACTATGAAGAAAGTGGTGATTGTTGTATAGAAATTCTGAAACCATTCATGTCAGCATGCAAAACTGAAAGTATCCCAGCAAGTGGTTGTATGTTTTGCAGTATTTTGCTATTATCCTGTGAAGCAATTGCTTATTGTTGTATACCGATATCAACAGTCTATCTGTCAACTGCTTTGCAGATTACTTCAACATTTAAACTTTAATGCACAATGATAAGGGACCTTCCAAATGAATGTACACTATCAATGCTGCTCACAGGCTGTGATTCAAGCTGAAATGCAAGACAACAGTGGACTATGCAATCACTTTAAACTATAGTTACCAATTATATATTGGCGATTGTGCAATCAATCAATTAAACAATTGACCTAAATTAAAACAGAAGGTGCTTGAAAAACTCAGCAGATCTGGCAGCATTTCTGGAGAGAGAAACTGAGTTCACATTTCGAACCAAATGTGACTTCTTCAGAATTGACCTACAGCTTCGTTTAACAGCTAGCTTCAAAGGCTGAGCTATTTCTGTATATTATCTAATCCATGTTCTTTTGGTACTAAGCCATAACCTTGATTTAGAGAGTCAGTGCAGACATAATGGGTGAATGGCCTTTTCCTGCACCTTAACTATGCTGGGATTTTTATCCATCTTAAAAATAGGTATATAAGACAGAAATGTTGATAACACAAGGGTTAAAATAGGGCCAGAGTACTTAGTCCTCCCTTTTCAATGTGTCCTGCTTGCCACCATTTTAATTTAGTGTTTTTACAATAGGAGATACCTAACAGAGGTGGATGTGGGTGTGGGTTATGTTAATATGTATTGGAGTGCTATGATGTAATTAGTACACTAATGCAATTTTAACTGCACATGTCCTGCTGCTGGATATACCACTATAACCCATCAGAAAACACAAACTGGGCTAGAAGAAGGTAGATAAGTGATGGTTCATTTAAAATATACTTCTTTGGATGTAAAGTGTTGTGAGATAACCTGAGGTAATGAAAGGTACCATGTAAATACAAGATATTTCTTTTCTTAAAATGTAGGTATTATTGTTTTCTTTATTTTGTTATATCATAAGTTGATTATTGTGCTGCAGTTCAAACAAACGAAAATTTAATTAAAGGGATAACTGGCTTATGGAAGCTTGGCACTTTAACTATTACAGTAAAGAGGTATTTCATATTTATCACTCTACATACACTTAAGTAATTTGATGCTGAGTAAAGCAGACTGAAAAGGTCAGACAAATATAGTAGCTTTGGATATCATGCCAAAAAAACCATAATGTAATTTGCAATCAGATTTTCTCCAGTCTCGTAATGTCGGCTGCATGCAATGTTGTAAGTACCTCATCTGAACGACTCCATTTCACTTACCTTATTGGGCTCCGATTTCTAAACAAATTTTGTAATTCATCTCAAATGGAGTCTTAATTTGCTGAGCAAACTGTAGCACCAGATGTTTAATTATAGACAAGCTGTAATGTTCAATACATGATAAATAAGAATGGCCTTCATCTGTTCATTTGTTGACATATTGGTTTAGTTTGTTTGTATTGATTTTCGTCAAGCTGTCAGATTGACCATTTTGAACACTGAAGGAGAGCTTTCATCATACAAATCTAATAGTTTGTTTTGCAAACCAGTTCAGTAGTTTCATTGATAACCAAGAGAAATTTCCATAGCTGCTAGACACAATTGAGAACTTTCTGTTATCTAGAAGACATTTTTGTTATAAAAATACATTGCCTCAGCAAAACTCACAACTAAATTGAATCCAGGAAATTTCTATGGTCATTTTATTTTCTTGCAAAATCACAAGGAAGAATCAAGACACTTTTTCATGTAACATTTGCATAAGGAGATCAAAGAAGTGATACATCAGGAATTAGTTATTGCATGATGGCAAGTTTGTATTGTAAAAGGGAAGATTGAAGTGGGTAAGAAGTCTCCGTTTTTCAATTTTGGGCATTTGTGTTCGTATGGGAGACTATGTAATGGGTCTTAACATAAAAATAGTGGTTTGTAAGAAAGGAAGATGTCTGTACCTATACACTTTAAATTGAACTATATGTGTAAATAGAAAAAAAGTACCTAAAATAAAACAAGAACTGCAGAATTAATATCTGATTAATTTGTTAATATAATTATAAGTCCTATCTTTCTGCTGATTTGCTTATTTGGCAGGTTCCAGTTCTCCTGTTTGATTTTAATGAACAGTAATCTTATCCACCGACCAGCTGAATTGATTTTGACAGTGTCTGATCCCACCTTCTGACTGAACTGATTAGTTGGTATGAGTTAGGAAGGAATGGATTTCCCTTGTGAAATATCAGCATGTGACAACATGAGAGATTTAGAAGTTAGAGTCAACAAGAGTCTATATTTGCAGCTGGCTGATGTTTTTAGAGTGGGAACATCACTAAAAGACTGGATAGACAATGAGTAATGAAACTAAATTGCCATTTACAGTTCTGAGAAAAGTCAAATCAGAATCTGTTTTTCTCTCTCCACAAATACTGCAAAACTGGTTGAGTTTCTCCATCATTTTCTGTTTGTCTTTCATATTTCCAATATCTGCAGCATTTTGCTCTTATTTGATGGTCTGTAAGTTTGATTAACATTACATGGTGTTAATTACATATTCACAGACTACTGTGCATATGTTTTTGGCGTCACTCAGTCAGCACTCCTTCAGTTCAATATGATTTTATAGTAAGTGTACAATATTTGTTAAATAATAAGATGATTATAATAATAGACCCTTATTATATATTATGATCTGATATGTTAGTGAATGCATTCTCCTGTCATTTCATAAAATAGACTCAAATATATTGTAGTGAGATGAAGTCAATCTTAATCTACTCATTTGTTTGTTTCACACTGAATGCATGAATAAAATCCAATTTTCTATGAGGTTCAAACCCATTGACTCTCATATCACAAAACAATAAGCCATGAAACTCTACCACTAAAGTAGGCTAGGTTCATTTAAAACGAACAGCCTTGAGCTTTGTTCCTTACTTTTTCTGTTATAGGTCACATCTCAATCATTGGTCTCATTTTTTCCCGAGTTCAACTTGGGGCATTTTGAATTGAATTTTGCAGCTTTACCCAAAACTCTTTCTCTCTTACATTTTTCCCTGCAGCTAAATGAATGTGTTCAATATCCTTCTCTGTCATCTTATGTTTCATCTTTTGATTGATTATTAAATATTGAATGTATCCATTAATATTTTATTTTTGAACCAAGTCACCTTGTTCTGATGGGCAAAACTTTCAACTTTGACAAAGAAGCTAAGAGAGACAGTGACCAGGGTCGAAAGCTTTCTTTATTTGTTTATGGAATGTGAGTACTGATGGCAAAGCCACCATTCATTGCCAATCCCTCACTACTGCTGTCTATAATACATCTACCCCATTGGACAATTATTCTTAACTCTTAGCTATAATTATATTTCTGATAGTTCAAAAAAAACTTTAAATAAATATTACATACATATTAAAATAATCATTTTATTCACTCATTGAATGTGTGTGTCACTAGTTGGGCCAGCATTTATTGCCCTTTGATAGGGTGCCAATGAGCTCCTCTCTTGAACTGCTGCAGTCCATGTGCAGTAGGTTCACCTGCAATGCTCCTACGGGGTGGGGGGTGGAATTCCAGGATTTTGTCCCAGCAACAGTGAAGGAACAGAGATATATTTCCAAGTCAGGATGGTGAGTGACTTGGAGGGGAACTTGTAGGTGGTGGTGTTCCCATGTATCTGCTGACCTTGTGATCAATCACAAGGAACATATGACATGTGAGAGCACAGTATCGACATTTACACAAATGTAACATATAATGCAGATGCATAACTCAAATCTAAGAAAGAAAGAGTTTTAGAACATAGAGCATTACAGCACAAAACAGACCCTTCGGCATTCGATGTTGTGCCAATCAGTGAAACCAATCTGAAGCCCATCTAACCTACACTATTTCATTTATGTTGACAGTAATGTACAAAATGAATAAAGCAACATGAGGCAGGGTGAACTCTGTATCAAGCTCGCTCATTTGTGATACTTGATTGTAATTTTATTCTGAGGGTGCAAGAAGGATTTGTTTACTGTTAAAAGTAAACATTTATATAGATATTAAAGATCACATTTAGGAATTGTAATAAATTACCAGTCCTTCCAATCCCAATGGTGGCAGAAGCTATTGAGTTTGGCTGTACTAAGGATGACAGTGGCACCTCAACACCTGGGGTGGTCAACACTTGAGTCTGGAAGTTGCAGTGAGTCTGAAAAAGTTCTGGGCAAGTCCCCCATCAACACAAATACTTCCCCTGTCCTGATACTTACAATGAGTAGCTCTTAGCTTCCCTCTCGGTATCTCTAGCTCTGTTTCTCTCCTGATTCCTATTATTTTGCTTCTGCCGTCACCTCCTTTCACCCTAGGTTTGGCCGCACCTTGCTTTCCCAGCACCACAGACTTTTCTACCCCTGCTAGCTCCTCTAGTTCAACTTTCCCCCATGTCCAGTCATCCCCAACAATCCCTCACCATACCCACTGTTCCTCCCCACCATGTCGCTGCAATCCCAGTGATGTTAGAGTAGAAATGGGAGGGAATAGAGTGAGGTGAATAGTCGGAGTGCTGAGCTGGCAGTGGTAGCATTGTGACATGGTAGAGCTACCAGGCTAGGCACAGAGCCAGGAGAATCTGGTTGGGTTCTGGCTGCAATAAACAAATAAAAGATTGAAAATGTTCAAGAATCACTCACCATATGTTTGCAGATAGGCCATTACTTCAGAGGCCATCAATGAGTTTAAGACAGACCTCAGCTTGAGACATCAGAGGAAGTTTGGCTTCACCAAAATAGCATCTCATCAGTAGAACACCCCAGTCATCACTTTGATTGGTCCATGCTGAAGGTCAAAGTACAAGCTCCCACATAAGCCTACCACATAGTTAATGGTGCCAACTTTGCTTCATTGCTGACCGCAATATCTGGGGTCTTCTATTCATTTGAGGATGCATTGTAACTTTGCCATTTTCGATAAAATAAGCATAGTTTAGTGGACAACTTAGTCTTATAGCCACAAAGTGGATGAGGACAGACGAAGTTGGCTTCATCAAGGTTGTCTTCTCCATATGTAGTGGGGCTGTTGACTGGCACCAGGAACAAAGGTAAGAATATAAAGTTTATAATTGGAAAGGGTGAAACATCAAGAGAGTTCAATTTCCATACCAGTGGGAAGGTCACAAATTTCTTATATCTGACGTTTTGTGAACTAGCTCCGAAAGTGATGGTCAGTGCTTCTCTTGGCTGTTCTTAGCAAGGATCGAGATCCGAGAGAAAAGTTTAAAAGCAGAGGACAAGTGTTGGCTATTTCGCATTTAACACTGTATGCTATTGAATGTTGGAGTGCTATAGAATGCTGAGGTGCAGCCAGACAGATCCTGAGAAATATATGTAAAAATATTTTCTAAAATGAAATAACATCATCCACCCTAGTGAGTTTCATTTTCAGATGTCAGGTTACCCTCTCTCAATATTAGTTGGTGAAAAATATCATAATGTTCCAAAATGTACTTGACACATAATTAAAATCCTCACATTTCAAGTGTTGCCTTTTCAGACATCCAGTTTAAAATATTTGAAGATAATTATCTTTCCTGATCTTAAACGTTCTACAAAGGCCTCTTGGTAATGCCTCTACTACTGGATCGGTAGGGCTGAGTTCAAGTCCCACCTATTCCAGAGGTGTGTAATAACATTGCTGAACAGGTTGATTAGAAAAGTAAGTTAAATAAAACAACATTCTATAACTAGCTAAGCAAACATTACAAATTTTACAAGTCAAGCAAAACATTCGGGTGTTGAAAATGACAAAGAAATTAGCATTCTGTCATAAATTGTCACTCGACAAAATTCTTTGGTATTTGCCATCTGACGAGTCAGAGTCTTTTCTGAGAACAACAGTTTCACTTATTTAGTTAGTTTACATTGTGGCAAGCAGGAAGAATGACCTAACTATGGAACAAAATATTCACGTCACTTTTTGTTTTCATTTCGTACTTAAAATTATGACTGCTGGAGACGTTGAGATATTTCCTAATTTAATTTCTTTTTATTTTCCTGGCTTTTCTTCATAAATTGAATTTTAGTTTCTTTTTTAAACATTTCCCGCATCATTCTTCAGTAAAACTTGTCATTGTGAAGCATACAAGTTGAGAAACATAAAAGACATTACCTTGACTTATTATAGTTGGTCAACAAAGCTGAATGGGAACACAAAGGTGTTTCCTATCAGCTGTAGAGTGATAGAGATGTACAGCATGGAAACAAACCCTTCGGTCCAACTCATCCATGTCGACCAAATATCTCAAACCAATGTAGTCCCACCTGCCAGCACCCGGCCCATATCCCTCCAAACCCTTCCTATTCATATACCCATCCAAATGCCTCTTGAATGTTACAATTGTACCAGCTTCCACCACTTCCTCTGGCAGCTCATTCCATACACGTGAAAACGTTGCCCCTTGTAAACCTCTATAAGGTCACCCCTCAGCCTCCGACGCTCCAGGGAAAACAGCCCCAGCTGATTCAGCCTCTCCCTATAGCTCAGATCCTCCAACCCTGGCAACATCCTTTCAAGTTTCACAACATCTTTCCGCTAGGAAGGAGACTAGAATTGCACACAATATTCCAACAGTAGCCTAACCAATTTCCTGTACAGCCGCAACATGACCTCCCAACTCCTATACTCAATACTCTGACCAACAAAGGAAAGCGTACTAAACGCCTTCTTCACTATCCTATCTACCTGCGACTCCACTTTCGAGGAGCTATGAACCTGCACTCCAAGATCTCTTTGTTCAGCAACACTCCCTAGGACCTTACCATTGAGTGTATAAGTTCTGCTAAGATTTGCTTTCCCAAAATGCAGCACCTCACATTTATCTGAATTAAACTCCATCTGCCACTTCTCAGCCCATTGGCCTATCTGATCAAGATCCTGTTGTAATCTGAGGATCCCTCTTCACTATACACTACACCTCCAATTTTGGTGTCATCTGCAAACTTACTAATTGTACCTCTTATGCTCGCATTTATGTAAATGACAAAAAGCAGAGGACTTAGCATCGATCCTTGTGGCACTCCACTGGTCACAGGCCTCCAGTCTGAAAAACAACCCTCCACCATCACCCTCTTCTTCTACCTTTGAGCCAGTTCTGTATCCAAATGGCTAGTTCTCCCTGTATTCTGGTTTTAGCATTCCACATAACTGCATCATTGGTTGACAATCAGTGGAGTCTGTACCAGGTTTTGTTTCTCACCTCCACCTGCAGAATGATTTTTGAGTCACTGACAAGGGGACATGTGATCTGGAAGTCACCATTTCAAAGGGAGAAGTTGACAGCAGGCAATGGCAGTGCTCTCAAATAATGTCAGTGAGGCCAAAGGCCTAGTTTCAGGCCAGCCTGGAATTTCCAATTTTGGATATGTACTACTTATATTATGTACACTGGAACTGGTTAAGCTCTGTTGGCATAGTAATCTTTATTAGAACTCGCTTATATACTCCACAGAACTTTTGAATGAGAAACACACAACATCATTGAGTCCATTTTATTTGTACTGATTATAAATTCTAATATTATGGACATGCAATGTTACATGTATTATAGCGACAATTCTTGTGAAAGCTAGTGGATAAAACAATCACATTTTAACCACAATGACCATCTTACTATATACATTTCTAGTGGCAGACTGATATCCACTTACTGGATTAGTGGTGCTGGAAGAGCACAACAGTTCAGGCAGCATCCAAGGAGCAGTGAAATAGACGTTTCGGGCAAAAGCCCTTCATCATATCCACTTATGCCAGCTTATTGCTTGTGATATCTATAGTTCATGCACTTTATCTATTTATCCATTTATGTACTGCCACTGTGTGTGTGTGTGTATATCCTAAGAACATGACACCCTATAATATAACAGCTGATTGAGCCAAGAGCAATCAAGACATGGAAGAGTGATTTTTGCAGTTTGCTTCTTTGTGCATAATATCCATGCAAATGCAATAAATAGTAGTTCACATTTCAGGACTGAATTCTTGTCATTTTCCTGTTTTCACTGTATCAACACAGCACCAAGAATTCGGCCAGTCAGTTCCTTGAGTAAGTCCAGGTACAAAACTACGGAGGTCAGTAGCAGTGCACAGTCGAGGTATGGCAGTTTTGACTCCAGTCTCTTGCGGAACAGCTGTTTGCTATTACATCTTTGATATTTCTGCCTGAGAATTGTCAAACGCGGATGAGCAGTCTTTAGACATGGCTATGTAATATATTATATATTATATATACACACATATATGTGTAATATGTATGTATATGTACACTTTAAAGGTCTCAGTGGAAATCAAATAGCATCCTTTTCGTACCTTTGTGGTTGACGTTGCTTTTATTTTAAGACAAAATGCAATGGTCCAAATTGCCATCCAGATAATCACTTGAAATGAATCTCGACTATCTAAAAGTCTTCCAGCTGCTGGTTATGGTTATATTGAACAGAGGAAGTGTATGTGCAGCCCAAACCTGTTGGTTCTATGATAGCACCAGATGAGTTTGTTTCAACAAGACATGTCCCAGCAGCCATTTTTCATAGTCTCATGTGAAATACCGACAGCTCGTGGAGTCAATGTAACAATATGACGTACATTTCAGATCCCCAAAAGACCTAAAACAAACAAATACAACACAAAGAGGGAACAAGAGAGTTTACATCTTCTTACATAAAGGACTGCATACACAAAAAGTCTGGACTAGATAATAGCAAACAGCTGTTATCCACAATCAAAATGCAAACAAAAATGGAAAGGATAAACAGAAAATCCATAAATCCAAAATAAATGGGAATTACTTAGTACTGGAAATGCACAATTAATCAGTCAGTACACAGAAGGTGATGATGGCTACTCTTTGTCTGCACCCTTCATTAGATGAGTGGCTAACTGATAGGCATTTCATTCACCTGGGCAGAAGTGAGGACTACAGGTGCTGGAGATGACAGTCAAGATTAGAGTGGTGCTGGAAAAGCACAGCAGGTCAGACAGTATCTGAGGAGCAGGAAAATCGATGTTTCAGGCAAAATCCCTTCATCAGGAATGAGGCTAGGAACCTCGGGAATGGAGAGATCAATGGGAGGGGAATGAGATCATTCACCTGGACCACTCTTGTGGCCTTTCTACTTGATGTTTACAAATTGCTGTTGACAGAAGTCTTGTTGCAGCTCTCTGTGCAAAAAAAGGAAGTGTAGCATGTAATGAGGGTTCCTGTGGTGTACTGATAATGTGGCTACCTATATTGTGAATGTAACTGTATCTATAGTAAATAGCCAACAGGTTTAGACAGAGGATCTGAATTAGCACAGGCTTGAAGGGCCAAAGGGCATGTTCATGCACTGTAATTTTCTTTGTTCATTGTTATTTGTACCTATGGGACAGAAAGCCCCATTGAACCTAGACATGTGTCATAACGTAGCACCACAATCTTCAAATGTCTCATAACATGCCAGAACAGGTTGGTTAAGAATATCTTGAAAGGTATTTATTTAGTTTCTTTTTAAGTCTTTTCAAAACAAAAATTCTAGGCAAATGTACTCCTTATCAGAGATTGCTTCAAGAAGCGACTCTATATAGGGCATCAACACGCAATCTTTAAATGAACTTACCCGGGAAGATAGGTTTTACAGGTTTGGTAACCAAAATCTTTACCATCACATTCTTCAAATCCCTTCCACACATATCCATCTCCACAGTAGGCTTGCTTACAATCTGTAACAATGCAGCAAAACAACAATTGTATTTTTTGATGTCCACGACACAGATCAGCAATCCTGTTTTATAGAAATATAGAAAATGGGTGCAGGAATTGGCCATTTGACCCTTCGAAGCAAAAGTGAGTACTGCAGATGCTGGAGATTAGAGTCCAGAGTATGGTACTGGAATAGCACAGGAGGTCAGACAGCATCTGAGGAGCAGGGAAATCAATGTTTCAGGCAAAAGCCCTTCATCAGGTGCTTTTCCGGCACCACACTCTTGACATTTGACCTTTTGAGCATGCTCCACCATTCAATATGATCATGGCTGATCATCAAGCTTAATACTCTAATCTCACCCTCCTATAAGATCCCTTTAGCTATATTTACTCCCTCCTTGAAAACACAACGTTTTGGACTCAACTACTTTCTGTAGTACTGAGTCCACCACTCTCTGGTGAAGACACCTCTCCTCACCTCAATCCGAACAGGTTTTCCTATTATCCTTAAACTATGCTCCTAGCTCCATTGGAAACATCCTCCCTGCATCTAAACTGTCTCGTCCTGTTAGAATTTTATAGGTATCTATGCGATCCTCCTCTTCCATACTCTGGTATACATAATCCGAACTGACTCAACCTCCCCTCATACATCAGTCCTACCATGTCAGGAATCAATTCAGTAAACCTTCGCTGCGCTTCCTATATAGACAAGCAGGAGGCTGGAAGAACACAGCGAGCCAGGCAGCATCTGGAGGTGGAGAAGTCAATGTTTCTGGTGTAACTCTTCCTCAGGACTGGGGTGGGGATCCCATATAGCAAGAGCATCCATCCTTAGCTTAGGCGACCAAAACTGCACACAATATTCCAGGTGTGCATTCACTAATGCCCTGTTTAATGCAGCAAGACATCCTTGTTCCTGTACTCAGATCCCCTCACTGTGAATAGGAGAAAGTGAGGACTGCAGTTGCTGGAGATTAGAGTCGAAAAGTGTGGCACTAGAAAAGCACAGCAGGTCAGGCAACATCCGAGGAGCAGGAGAATCGACGTTTTGGGCATAAGCCGTTCATCAGGAATGTGGGGGAGGTGGAGGTTGGAGGGGAGGAAGGGGGATGAGAGATAAATGTAAGGGTGGGGGTGAGGCTGGGGGAAGCTTAGAAGGCGATAGGGAGATGCAGTTTGGGGTGTGTTGGTGACAGGTCGGAATGGATGATGGAGCTATCCTCTGCCGTTTCCACTGCCTACTGTCAGATCCCACCACCAGAGATATATTTCCCTCCTGATCCCTTTCAGCATTCCGCAGAGACCACGCCCTCTGTGACTTCCTCGTTAGGTCCACGCTCCCCCCAACCAACCCACCCTCCTCACCCGGCACCTCGTCTGGTCGCCACAAGAGGTGTAAAGCCTGCGCCCACACCTCCCCCCTCACCTCCATCCAAGGCCTCAAAGGATCCTTCCACATCCGGCAGACATTTTCCTGCACATCCACCCACCTCATCTAATGTGTCTGTTGCTCTCGATGTGGTCTCCTCTCCACTGGAGAAACAGGATGCCAACTTGCGGAATGTTTCAGGGAACATCTCTGGGACACATGCATCAAACAACCCTACCACCCTGTGGCTGACCACTTCAACTCCCCTTCCCACTCCGCCAAGGACATGCAAGTCCTGGGCCTCCTCCACCACCAAATCCAAGCCACCCGATGCCTGGAGGAAGAACGCCTCATCTTCCGCTTTGGTACCCTGTGACCACATTCTCAACCCCCTTCCCCCCGACTCCCCACATTCCTGATGAAGAGCTTATGCTCGAAACATTGATTCTCCTGCTCCTCAGATGCTGCCTGACTGGCTGTGCTTTTCCAGCGCCACACTTTTCACCTCTTACTGCGAAGGGCAACATACAATTTTTCTGAGGAGGGAATTACTGCAGATGCTGGAATCTGTACTGACAACAAAAAATGCTGGAGGTCACAATGGCTCAGAGAGCATCCATGGAAAGAAAGCAAGCTAACATTTCAAGTCTGGATGACTCTTCATCAGAGCTGAAGTGTGAAGGGGGAAGTATTTATGCAATGAGGGGGGCAGGGTAGGAATGTTGAGGGAGAAAGGGTGTTGATAGTGCAGATTAAATGGTCAGAATGAGAGAATGGCAGAACAATGCTGTATCTAACTGCATTAGAGAACAGACTGTCCCACTGGTTTGAGGGGAGGGGAGAGAGAACATAGTGACAGAGAATGCAACAAGCAAAGCTAAAAGGAAGGGAAGGAATGGGTTCACAATTTGACAGAGTTGTACTCAATACTGAGCCCAGAAGGTTGTAAAGTGCCTAGTTTGAAGATGAGGTGCTGCTTCTCCAGCTTGCGCTGTGATTCACTGGAGCATTGCAGCATGTCAAGGACAAATAAGTGAGAATGTGAGGAGGACACTGTGTTAAAATGACCGGCTACGGGAAGGTCAGGGTCATGCTTGTGCGTTCTGCAAAGCGGTCGCACAGTCTGCGTTGGGTGACCATTTTGCAGAATACCTCTTGCCCATTCCCCTATTTCTGACTGTAAGGAACCTATATTAGTTTTCACCAATCTTTTTCTCTTTACATACCTATAGAAACTTTTACAGTCAATTGTTATGTTCCAAGCAAGCTCACTTTTGTATTTTTACCATTCTTAATCAATCCCTTGGTCCTTCTTTGCTGACTTCTCAACTGTTGCCAATCCTCAGGTCTATTGCTTTTATTCTTGTCAATTTGGATGCCTTTTTTGTATATAATACTATCTCTAACTTTCCTCATAAGCCGTGGTTTGGCCACTGTTCTCTGTGTAGTCTTGTGCCTGATGGGAATAAACAATTTTTGTCATTAACCCATTCGCCTTTGAATTTTTGCCATCGTCACTCCTTTCAGTAACATTTCCCCATCCATCATTGCCAATTCATACATCATATCAATGTAGTTTCCCTTTATTAAGTTTTAGGTCCCTAGACTCTGAAGTAACTAACTTAGTCTCCGTACTGAAGAAGAATTTTATCATATTATAGTTGCTCGACCCCAAAGGATCTTTCACAGCTACATCGCTAATTATTCCTTTCTCATAATACCCAAACTAACATGGCCTGTGCTTTAGTTGGTTCTCAATCTATTAGTCCAGAAAACCATCCCATATACACTCGAGGAATTTCTCCTCTACGATATTGTGACTAATTTGATTTGCCACAGCTATACGTACACTAAAGTCATCCATAATGACAAATGCTCCTTTAGTGCCTGCTCCCTTGATTTCCTGTTTAACGCCATTCCCGATATCAACACTACACTTTGGTAGTCTATATGTCACCCCACTAATGTTTTTGCCTCTTGGTATTTCTCAATTTTACCCACATAGATTCTATATTGTCTGAGCTAATATCTTTACTCAATATTGTGTTTATATCCTCTTTAACCACTGCCTTTTCCTTTTTTTCTGTCCTTCTTAAATACTGAATACCCCCAGATGTTCAGTTCCCATTCCTGATCACCCTACAACTATGTTTCCATAGTCCCAACTATATCATACACATTTACATCTATTTATGTGAATAATTCATCCACTTTATTTTGAATGCTCTGTGTTTTTAGGCATAAAGCCTTAAGGCTTATCTTTTTAACATGCTTTGTTCCATTTCCATTATTTTTGATGGTGGCCTTGTTTCATTTTGGCCATTGATTCCTTCGCATATCATTTCTCTTATTCCTCTTTGTCTTTTGTTCTTGTTTTTGATTCCCCCTGGCAATTTAGTTTAAACCATCCAGAACTACTCGAGCAGATATTCCCCACTAGGGCATCAGTCCTGCCCAGGTGTAACCTGCCTAGTTTGCCCTGGTCCCAGAACCAGTCTAATTGCCCCAGGAATCTGAAACCTTCCCCCTCACACCATCTTTTTAGCCATGTCTTCATCCAACATAGCCTACTATTTTTACTCTGACTAGCAAGTGGCATTGTTAGTAATGCTAGTACTTTCCATTATATTGCATTTAAAAGTCTACTTTTCGATTTATAATATCAATACACATATAAACTAGAAAGTATAATCTGCACAGTTTTTTAAACATTAATTAACAGAATTGACATATTTTATTTTCCAAAGAAAAAATATGTAATGCAAAGATAGGAAACAATTATTGAAGTCATACGAGAGAATTATTGATTCATTATTAAATATTACTTTTCACTCCCAATTTTTCAGAAATTATATAATTGGACATCAAGATTTTGGAGCTGTCTGTATCTATGGCACTAATTACAAGATTTTCTTGGACATGACTGTTAATAGAACTCCACGTATATGTCTGTAAAATTAATTTGATATTGTTTTGCTGACTGCAGCAGCTTTCTGGCAAGAACATTACCACAGACTGGCAAAAAAATGTAGTTTCTCAATCCAGTATCATTCCTCAACTGTTAATATCTCCTTGCCCATTTGGCTGGCTATTTTGAAGTCACTAAGCCAAGGATAATATTAAACTTGGTTTGATTCAGATCCTTGGTTTGCAAGAGACAGGGATTATTTTCCTCACATTTCCACATAAAATACACAATTCTCTGGGAGCAATGGTCAGGAAGAGGGTGTAGATCCCACCAGGTTCTCCTGCACAGTTGTCTTCAGATATTTGGGGCTTTGTAGATAATAGGGTGAGCCTTGTCTGCACCAGGAAAAAATATAGCCCAGACAGAGAATTATAATGGGGCAAGGTGCAGTCAAATCTTTTATGTTTAGAACATCCCACCACCACCCCTTTCTCAATTCAGAATCAAATCTGGACCTTCTGGCTACTGATGGTCCTTTCTGTTGTATAAGATGTTTGGCTCAGAAAAGGGTTGATGTTGAGGAATGCATTAAACTTCTCCAACATGATGCCATAATGACTTTGGTTGTGGTACAGCTCTGCATCTTGAAGGAGATAGACCTCCCATTTAGGTCTCTTCATAGCCTTAGTACAACGTCTATCAATGTTGCTTATAACTTGTTGATATCTTAGAGTTAACTACATCTTGTTTAAGACAAAAGTCTCTTCTAGCTCAACAACTTAGTGTTTTCTCACTAGATGAAGCAGGCCTGTAGATCCCCAACTTAAAAAAGAATGATGGCAGCAAATCGACATTGTGGTGATCAAGGGTCTGGTTCACTCACATTGCATAATAAGTGGCAGTGAGAATACTTCATGGAGCATGTTGTCAGTGGTGGGCATTGTTGCATCTTCTAACGTAGTCCCTGTGAACAACTATCCAGCTGCAACTGGCTATCCTACCACCACCTCTAAGTTAACCTTTGACTAGGGGAAATGGCCTTTTTCCAGGTCTTTTGCACACATTTGAAGAGAAAATCCAGGCAATCTCAGGATTTCAAGTTTGTTATCAGTGTCCAGGCAGTATGCAATATAGTTACAAGAAAGTCAGTTTTAACAGGTTTGTTTTTCCTAATACATTGAGTTCAGCTGACCAAAAATAAAATTGATGGCACACAGATGTACATTTCCAATGAAAACCTGAAGGAACATTTTTGAAAATATAAAGCTAACCAACTTACTTATACAGCTATCGGTGACAATCTTATTTCCATCATCACACTCTTCCCCATTTTCCTCCTGAACTACTCCATCTCCACAGAACCCTGCTGAATGTGACGAAGAAGCTGCAAGCAGTGTAGGGGAGATCTATATGAAAATAAAGTAGATGAGGAAGAATAATTATTTCCCTCAACAGTCACATTATTGATAATTTTCAAATGGTTTGCCTGGCTCCAAGATTTGAAGTTCAGGTCCTTCTGCTATAACGCATCTTTCCTCAACACAAATTCACTGTAACATGATTGATGATTTACGTATGCTATTTGTAAAGTGCAAATTTTTAAAATATGCATTGGCTATAACGCGAATACTTCGCCAACACTTTTAAGCGCTGTTTCTGAAGCAACCATCATGTTATTGAAGGACTGACTGTAGGATCAAAGTAGCATATTTTACTTATTTTCATCTATTCATGGGATGTTGGTATCTCCGGGAAGGCCATCATATTTGTCCATCCTCATTACTAACTGCAAGTCCATAAAGATGATCATGGCATCTCCTTCTAGACACGAACCAAAACATAAACTAACAGTCAGCATATGAAAGAGACATTAGGACATGTGACCAAATGCTTCATCACAAAAAGGAATGTTAAGTAGCACTTTAGAGGATGGCAGAGATTTGGAGACGGGTACACATTTAGGGAGGGAATTCTCAAGCTTAGAATCTAGATGGTGCAGCAACAGCTTGCAATTTTGGGTGAAAGAAAGTGGGATGCACCTTGCAAAGGCTCATAGAGCTGATGGAAAGTACCGAATTAGGGAGAGAAGGGGATAAGTGCTAAATCATGATAACTGTATAATGACCAGATCTGGCTATGTCATACATTCACCAAAACATTATATGACTGTATAGACACAATAAATGTACATATATCCTTGTACATGTTATGCTAAAAGGTTTCCCATTCTTTAAAGGACGGATGATTGTTTTATGGCATAAATTGCAGACCATGCAGGAAGTGTACCTTTAAGACAGTCGCATGAGATCACAACATGTGATGTTTTGGTACAGAAGTGCCAAGCTCACATCAGTCACTGTCTCTATATAATCGATTAAATGTAGAGCCTTTGATCAATCAGCTTTATATATATGCATTAACATCTGTAGCACAAAACCTAAACTATGTACGCGGGTAATAATTTGTTCATGCAAAAATCTTGGACTTGTAGGTTTTGTCTTGGTGCAAGTTGTGATAACTGTCTACATGTTTCCTGGTCATACTTTTGTACTATTTTAAAACTGAAGCATTGGTGAACCTGAGGCCTATCTAGATTAGTGAATGAATAGTACTCACAAATTTAGAATATGAACAGCAAGAGTGGAAGGGTGGAAGTAAGAAGGCCAACCAAGGGACCAGTGAAAGAGAAAACTTCAGGGGCATTAAAATAGAATCTTTTCAGTTAGAAAATCTTTTAATGATTTATTTATCTTGTTCAGGAAATCTTGACAAATGTCAGAGAGATTCCTTTGATCTCGCTCAGAAGGTATCAGATAAACAGTCCCTTGTTGATGCAGCCTTTAGTTGAAGTAAATGTTAGAAACTGACAATTAATTCTACATTAGTCAGTTCTCAACAACTTGATGTCAGCTTTCATAGACTTACACTAATGCCATTCCTATTTCTCCTAAGAGTAAGATTGCTTGTTTGCAGATGGGCAGGCTCAGAGTGAACTCTTTCGTTTTGCTCCTGACAACAGCTTGAGACAGAAGGTACTTTTTTTCTCCTGTATGGACACAAACTACGCTCTCTATCCAATCACTTCACTTGCATGCCTTAATAAAGGAATGACTGATTTATTTGGGGAAAGATGATTTCATCCACTTGGCTTGATGCCTGAAGTCTGGAAGGTCAGTGCATGACATGTCTCTGGGCTGTCAACAATTTCTTAGTTACTGAGAGCAAGGAAACAGCTCTAATTATTGAAGTATGACTCATGCATTTTCTTTCCCCTCTTCACTATAGAAAGATGCTCCAACCTCAAATTAGCACTTCCCCAGTGGAGGTGGATATCATTCAGTTCAACAAATGATGTAGGAAAGGATTTAAACACCAATTCTTCGCTCATCCAGGGCATCCCAAATACATGCTTCAAGACAAGGTTTTCAGTGCAGCATTTAAAGAAAGCACATTTAAAAGGTCATGATTTGGAGATGCCGGTGTTGGACTGGGGCGTACAAAATTAAAAATCACACAACACCAGGTTATAGTCCAACAGATTTAATTGGACTATCTCATACGCTGCAGGCAAGGATACCCTGAGGCTTGGTACATTGGGGAAACTGAGCAAAGGCTACGGCAACGGATGAATGGGCACCGCACAACAATCAACAGACAGGAGGGTTCTGTGGAGGACACAATTGTAAGGCACAGAATTTATAGCAAAAGTTTACAGGGTGATGTAACTGAAATTATACATTGACAAATACCTTGATTGTCTGTTGAGGCTTTCATCTGTTCAAATACCAAGATAGTTTCACTTCTTTCATGTGTAAATCACAAAACCTTTTTTTAAAAATTGCATTCTCAGGTTAACTGTAACAATTGGTGTTAGCTAGACAATATGTTGAAGGTGTTAGCCCCCTGTGTTCTCTGTCTATGCCATGAGAATTAGATTGATTCTCATCTAAAAAGTGAGATAACAGAGTTTTACATGAATTCATGCAGTTTTTGAGCAAAGTACAATGTAACTCTGCAAGTACAAATTCACCCCACAAACATATATGTATATGTGTGCATGTGGGTCTTTGTGTCTGGGTTGGAGGGTTGTGAGTGTGAGAGAGAGTGTATATGTGTGTGTAGTGAATGTAGAGTGTCTTAAGTCTGCACTACACACACACAGACACTCCTACACACACACACACACAAAGACCCACATTCACACATATACATATATGTTTGTGGGGTGAATTTGTACTTGCAGAGTTACATTGTACTTTTCTCAAAAACTGCATGAATTCATGTAAAACTCTGTTATCTCACTTTTTAGATGAGAATCAATCTAATTCTCATGGCATAGACAGAGAACACAGGGGGCCAACACCTTCAACATATCATCTAGCCATCACCAATTGTTACAGTTAACCTGAGAATGCAACTTTTAAAAAAAGGTTTTGTGATTTACACATGAAAGAAGTGAAACTATCTTGGTATTCGAACAGATGAAAGCCTCAACAGACAATCAAGGTATTTGTCAATGTATAATTTCAGTTACATCACACTGTAAACTTTTGCTATAAATTCTGTGCCTTACAATTGTGTCCTCCACAACCACCTGATGAAGGAACGGTGCTCCGAAAGTTAGTGCTTCCAATTAAACCTGTTGGACAGTAACCTGGTGTTGTGTGATTTTTAACATTTAAAAGTGGTTTATAAATTCATACTTGCACTGCAGACTTTCATTCAGTAACAAAATGTATTGAGAAGATTTCACTTTATTTATTTTCTTTTTCAAATATTAATAAGAAACTCTACTTGACTCTGTTGATGTGCTTGGGTGATGTTAAGTATGTTAGTCTGCATAAAATATACCTCAGAGGATAGGGTATTGCTGAAACTGACATCTTGAATTCTATTAATATATCTAATATCACAGACTTGCATATATAGTTTAGGTTTTGTGATATATATGTTAATGTATATCTGACTGGCCGAAAGCTCTACATTGAATTGACTATTTTCTCTACTTTGTTCCAAGATTGTTTTCTTCGGTTGAAGCTATTCTTTCAACATTTAAGTTCCTTTGATTTTAAAAATAAATTCATTAGCAACCTCAGGTATTTGATCTTTCTAAAAGAGAGTGGATAGAGTATTCATTGTGCTTCAGCATTTTTTTTTTAGACTTCAGTTTAAAATGGAGCACTTTAGTCTTGATTATAATTATAGTTGTTCATCTCTGAACTTGCACAAGTTTATAGACGAATATTAGGAAAAAAAGACTTCTCAACCACCATATTCATCACCTCTTCAGCATATAGCACCCAATAGAGCTTTCAGTAGCTTTTAGTGTCTGTTTACTGCTGTCATGATGTAGTTTCTGCTTTACCACAGGCTAGTCTGCATAGAATATACCAGTGAGTTGCATTTTTTGTTAAAACAGATGTCCTGAAGCTTCTTTACATTACTAAAAATTAACGAGAACACTATCGCAATTTAGACATTTGGTGAAAATGTTCCTGTTTCCAGCTAAAGTGCTTTGTCGAATGAGATTCAAGGTGCTCAATACACCATGGCTTAGAGCTGTGCTTTTAGGCACTTTTCCTTTAGTGGGATTTGTGCAGCCAGAGAGACAGATGGACTCATCACTGCTGACATATTCTGGCTTTCACACCACTGGTGCCATATTTAAAGCCCAGCTGCTTATTATTTCAGAAGTTTAAATCCCCTCACTGTGGTGTTTGATCATTATCACAGAGGACATGTCACACAGCTAATGTAACGTTGCTTCGTGCTTCACTGTCAGGAAACAGTAGGATGTTGGTATAATGTGATGAAGAGAAGGGCAATCCATTTTCCCTTAGATTGCCAAAGGAGGCCATTCCAATATCCTAAGTTGACCTAGAGCTAAATTGCACTCCCAGTGTAGTGCTGTGTCTTAGATGAACTTGGATGTCCAGCAGTGCAGGAAGAAGGTCAATGATTTGTACCATGCAAGGATTGGTGCAGCCATCTTCTCTCTTCTAATTCACACTCACAGGGCCACAACTCATTCAATCTTTACCACTGCACATGCACCTCACCAAGTCTCACGGATAACAGCTCTCACTACTTCATATAACATGTCCATGTCCATAGTCACCTACCTCATTCTTCTAAACCACTAACTCTTCCTGCCCTCTATGCTTCCTATTCAGTCTCATGAGGCACCTCACCTCATTGATACCCCTACATCACCATTAAATGCTCTTCCATCTACTTCTATCGTGCGCAGTCCCTCCCTTCCCACAGCCTGGACTAATGTGTCCACAGTACCCTGACTGACCTACCTACAACACCTGGACTTGCTGTATTTGGCCTGTAGGACTGACCATGGCTTATCCCTGGACTGCAAAAAGCTTGGAATCTCAGGCTCTGATAGGACCAAATGCCTGACTGATCAGGAAAACTCCCTGAAGTGGAATTGGAAGAGCCACTTGACTGATTGTGACAGTATACCCTGACTGACCAGAGTGCCCCTTCGTCCCACTATACTCCTTTTTGACTTTCACACTTGAATATTTGCTTGCTGCATAAAATGTTGACGATGTTGCACGTGGAGTGTTGACTTTGAAGTATGGTATTACGCAACGACGTGCAAATCTCATTGACTGTTCAGTGCACCCAACTGCAACAAGCTGTCCATCTCTTGCTCTGCACTAAAAAGCAATGTGCGCCACATAGAGGCTAGCAGCCTCTAATCCACTGCTGAATCAGTGGATTTACTTACTATTACTACTTAAATAGTAAGGGATGGACAGAGTTTGGCAACTTTGAATAACCTCAAAATAAGTGAGGGCTGAAAAGGCAAGATAAGAGCCAAAAATGTATCCTATGTACAAGATTACTGACAGAAGCATGTAAGTCATATGTGTCCCTCAGCTACAAGCAAAGAGTTAAAGGACTGATGTGGTATAAGAGTACAGGTATGATGATGTAGTGAGGCTGGTGGTTTGCCGATGCCAACTTGTGTGGACCAAGTGTCAAGGTGAATTGTAGGCATGGACCATGCAGTGAGATTAGATTACTTACAGTGTGGAAACAGGCCCTTCGGCCCAACAAGTCCACACCGCCCCGCCGAAGCACAACCCACCGCCCCGCCGAAGCACAACCCACCCATACTCCTACATCTACCCCTTACCTGTCTTTGGACTGTGGGAGCAAACCCACGCAGACACGGGGAGAATGTGCAAACTCCACACAGTCAGTCGCCTGAGGCGGGAATTGAACCCGGGACTCTGGCGCTGCGAAGCAGCAGTGCTAACCACTGTGCCACCGTGCCGCCCACGGTGAGGTTGTTGTGAAGAAGCAGTTGAATGTCAGATGGGAGAAGTACTTGTTGAGTTATAGCCAATGTTACCCATTTTGATTTATATTTTGTGAATTTACCCTGTCTGGTTTCTTGTGAAAGAAGAGGAGAATTGGAAGTGGTGTATAAACAAAGCAAGTTTAGTTATTTATAAGCTACTAATGCTTGGAAGTAGGTTAACTGCTGCTGAATAGCGAGTTCTAGAAGTGCCATTTAAAGCTTAAGGGGGAAATCCCCAAACATTTTCTCGACATCAAGACTGACTTTTGAATTCTCTTTGTATTTTCCCAACTTCCTTGCCATTGTTCAAGCCACACCAGGGAGGGGAAATAATCTACTTTTAGTTTGTGTTCTGTGCTTACTGATGTTACATTTAGCTGGCTAAAGGTCCAACTCCATTACACTGGGATGTTACATATCATGATTTTATGTAATGGTCTTAAAGGGACAGTGCCTGTGAAGTCTGCAATCTATGCCATAATATAACACTCACTAATCTCCTTATCCAAAATTCTAATGTGCACTCCCAAGGTGTGCTGTGCCAGTGCAAATTTGTAAGATTGTCCTGACAATTTTTAGGTGGCTTCTTTCATCAGTTTTACAGCAATTTAAAAAAATGTAGTTTAAATTTATATATTCAATAGTGAATATTTACTGATTGGAAAAGTCAACATGAAATTTAAAATTTTACTAGAATACTTGGGTAGTGGATGATTCAGAGATGAGGAGAAACTTCTTCACCCAGAGAGTGGTGGCTGCGTGGAATGCTCTGCCCCAGAGGGCAGTGAAGGCCCAGTCTCTGGATTCATTTAAGAAAGAGTTGGATAGAGCTCTGAAGGATAGTGGAATCAAGGGTTATGGAAATAAGGCAGGAACAGGATACTGATTAAGGATGATCAGCCATGATCATAATGCAGGCTCGAAGGGCAGAATGGCCTACTCCTGCACCTATTGTCCATTGTCTATTGTCAGAAGGATGTAACAAAAGGAATCGTTTTAATTCTCTCCTATTTCTTTTTTAATACTTGGGATTAATTCAGCATGTACTATATTTTGATGTCCCTGTGGAAACATTAAAGAACGATCCTAACTGAATTTGAAGGAAAGTCAGCCCAGGGACATAAAGGTATGACACTCTGGCTGAGAGCCAAGCATTTACTTACTAATGCTGTCAGGCCTCACACTGACAGTTCAAAAAGATTAATTCTCCACAATGACTGTTAGGGCTCACAAGAGCTTAAGACATGGTATTGTCAGAGTGAAATTCTCTTTGAGTCAAATGAACAAAAAAGAACTTTAAGACAATAAGATCTAGTTCCTCTCCACACCACCCTCATCTTCGAATTTATTCAGTTAGCGATGAGAGAACTCTGTGGGAAGCTAGAGAAGTGATTGCTGGGCCTCTTGCTGACATATTTGTATTATCGATAGTCACAGGTGAGGTGCCGGAAGACTGGAGGTTGGCAAACGTGGTGCCACTGTTTAAGAAGGGTGGTAAGGACAAACCAGGGAACTATAGACCAGTGAACCTGACCTCAGTGGTGGGCAAGTTGTTGGAGAGAATCCTGAGAGACAGGATGTACATGTATTTGGAAAGGCAAGGACTGATTCGGGATAGTCAACATGGCTTTGTGCTTGGGAAATCATGTCTCACAAACTTGATTGAGTTTTTTTGAAGAAGTAACAAAGAAGATTGATGAGGGCAGAGCAGTAGATGTGATCTATATGGACTTCAGTAAGGC
>NC_057714.1:5258262-5270622 GCF_004010195.1 Chiloscyllium plagiosum | reverse complement strand
CCCCCCCTCTCCGACAGCGAGTTGCGAAGATGCCATAGGGACATCAGTAGGTTCCGGGAGTGGGCAGAGATCTGGGAAATGGACAGCAATGTGCGACAATGGGAAATTATCCATCTGGCAGAAAGTGGAGTTGCAGGTAGATAGGATAGTGAAGAAGGCGTTTGGTGTGCTTTCCTTTATTGGTCAGAGTATCGAGTACAGGAGTTGGGAGGTCATATTGTGGCTGTACAGGACATTGGTTAGGCCACTGTTGGAATATTGCATGCAATTCTGATCTCCTTCCTATCTAAATGATGCTGCAAAACTTGAAAGGGTTCAGAAAAGATTTACAAGGATGTAGCCAGGGTTGGAGGATTAGAGCTATAGGGAGAGGCAGAACAGGCTGGGGTTGTTTTCCCTGGAACGTCGGCGGCTAAGGGGTGACCTTATAGAGGTTTAAAAAATTGTGAGGGGCATGGAAAGGGTAAATAGGCAATGTCTTTTCCCTGGGGTGGGGGAGTCCAGAACTAGAGGGCATAGGTTTAGGGTGAGAGGGGAAAGATATAAAAGAGACCTAAGGGGCAACTTTCTCACACACAGTGTGGTACGGGTATGGAATGAGCTGCCAGAGAAAGTGGTGGAGGCTGGTACAATTGCAACATTTAAGAGGCATTTGGATGGGTATATGAATAGGAAGGGTTTGGAGGGATATGGGCCGGGTGCTGGCAGGTGGGACTAGATTGGGTTGGGATATCTGGTCGGCATGGACGGGTTGGACCGAAGGGTCTGTTTCCATGCTGTACATCTCTGACTCTGAGTGAGCAAAACTACACTCCTCTGTTAAGGTTGCTCAGGAGGTTTTGATGTATAAAGAAAGATTGATAAGCTGGAACTTACTTCACTGAAGCAAAGGAGGTTGAAAGGTGACCTTATAGAAGATATAAAATCATGAGGGGTATAGATAGGCTTAATAGTAGGTGTCTTTTCCCTACCCTGGGGGATTTAAAGATGAGGGAACACATTTTTAAAGTAAGAGGAGAGAGATATAAAAAAGATATAAAAAAAAATCTTTTACACAGAAGGTGGTTTGTGTGTGGAATGAACTTCCTAAGCAAGTGGTGGATGTGAACAGAGTTACAACGTTGAAAAGACATTTAGGTAAGTACATGAAAACGTTTGGAGGGATATGGTTCAAGAGCAGGCAATAGAAACTAGTTTAGTTTAGGATTATGTTCGGCATGGACTGGTTGGACCGAAGGCTCTGTTTCCATGTTGTATGACTCGATGACTCTATGACTACACCCTTCTGCTTCTCGACATGAGCTCCCTGGTAATTGGCATATGGCTAGGGTTGGTTGTATTAATAGCATACTGATGAAGAAAACCTGAGTTCTGATGCATTATTTGCTATTTACATTGTGTCAAACTGAGTCTAGGGGATGTTGGGGCATAAAAAGAACTGTGATTGCCATTCACTGAGTGCAGTCTTGCATACACCAAAGAAGATATGGAAAGACCTTTCTTAAGAAAAAGAAAATCTGGAGGTAACTTGTTGCCTGATACAGCTATGTCCACTTTGGAGCGATTCATTTGTCAGTAGCTCAACACCAGTGAGTCAATGCTCCCGAGGCATGAATAGGGACTGTAAATTGTGGTTTATTTGCATGGTTGCTCGAAATCACCATTTTGTTTCTTTCTGGTTGATTCAATATGAGGAATTAAGCAACATTCACAAATGCATGCAAGTTTCATAGCCCATGCCTGTAGAAACTGTCAAGAGAGATTCCAAGTTTCTTACACATAGTTGAGATTAAACATTAGGTGTTAGAATTTTAATTGCTCTGCCTTTTTGGTGTGATATTTTCAGAGTGTCAGATTAAATGCTTTGTCATTGCATTTACAATCTGATTAGTGTGTGAAGCCAAAGCCAGCCTGGCATTGATCTGGCTGAAGCATTTCTTGATCACATGACTTCTAACAGGGAATAAATAAACACAATGTGTCTGCCTCCATCCTACTTATTCCATCTTGGTTGGAATTACGAAGACACAGCTTCAAATGGGCAAACAAAGGGGCAGCTAAGAAAATCTAAATTTACCTATAATTTTAAAATGCACTTTTATTACTGACAGTTGGCTTTCCCCTGTAATATTCACGTGGTTCAGCAGATGGCACTCTGCTACGACAAGAAAAGCAGTTTGCATTTCCAAGAATGATGAACTGTGGAGGCCCGCCTTTAACAGCTGTTGTTCACATCACATTGCTCCAACACAAGAATGAAAACTATAATGGGCAAGGGTGGGAGAAGACACTCTTTCTGTTTCCTGTTAGATTTAATTTGAAGGGTGAGTTTAATAAAGATAAAACTTCTGGAAAGGATGCAGCAATCAAACTCCCACTACCTGAATCGGCAGCCATCCAACAGTATCTTTGAAGTACAATGACCTCTGATCTTTCCGGAAAGCTAGCGCATTTTCGGTGTTCAGCTTTTTCAGCTCTTCCTCATTGTCCACAACAAATATCTAAAAAGAAAAAAGAATATTAAATATTATTTAGATATCACAGGAAAGTCAGGCTGATGCAGTTAGAAAATTCTAAGCAACATAAGAATGTAAGAAATACATTACTTTGGCCTTTCTGACTGCAGTGTTATTAGGAGAATATTCTAATTTTATACACTGAATACATTTTATTGTTTTTGTGCTCTAGCATTGTTTGTTCTGTCTGTACAGATAATTTAATACGTCTTTTTAATATTAATTTTTGTCTCCATAATGAATAACACTAGCCATTTTTCCAACTTTGATTTCAGTAATGGAGAGAGAGAGAGAGAGACCAACTTCACAGCTTTGCTCACAACCCAATCACAACAATATTCTAAGGAAGATGCAGGAAAACTCATGAATGACACATAATGGTCCAACATGTCTTGTATACTTCAAAATGGAGCTCTGATGTGATCAGTACCATATGTGCAGGTCAGGTGAATTGGCCATGCTAAAGTGTCCATACTGTTAGGTGCATTAGTCAGAGTAGGTCTGGGTGGGTTACTTTTCGAGGGTCAGTGTGAACTTGTTGGGCCAAAGGGCCTGTTCCCTCACTGTAGGGAATCTAATAATGTACATGCACAAATACACAAAACTAGCAAAACTATGTACAGAGCTGGAACTGAATTGCAACATGGGATTTTAGGAACAAGTGTAGACCATTCAGCCCATCAAGTCTGCTCCACCATTCAATAAGATCATGGCCAATCTTGTCATGGCTTCAACTCCACTTTATTGTCTATCGTGCCAACAATCTCATCTCCACTGTCTATAAAAAGAAAATCTATTTAAATTGAATCCATTGAATAAAGTTCAAGACTCGGCCTCCAGTGATTTTAGAGGGAAGAGAATTCTATGTACTAATGATCCTCTGAGAGAGAGAAAAGAATCCTCCTCATCTCAGCGTTAAAAGGAAAGTATCTAATTCTAAACCTGTGTCCCCAATACATACTCCCAGTATCCATCCTATCAAGCCCCCTCACCATCTTACATGTTTTAATAAGGTTCTAGTGAGCTCCAGTGAGTACACGCTCAACCTTTCTTTACAAAGTAAGCCCATCATTCCCAGGAATTCCCCATAATTGGCCACTCATCACTGCCCAATTTAAAAAAAACCCACTGCGCCACTTGGCAAAAGAACAATAGCTATGGAGAGATGCTCCCAACATCAAGACAATGCTTGCCCAATCGTGCCATACATCTCACCATAGTCCATGTTGCTCAGACCCCTTAATGATTTTACCCTGTTTGCTACAGTGAGGCAGGCACAAACTATCATTTTAATGCCTCCATTATATTTTTTATTAATTCATTCATGGAATGTGGGCACCACCAGCTCGGCCAGCATTTACACTTGTGCCCAATTACCCTGAACAAGATGGTTGGGAGCAGCCATCTTGAATTGCTGTAGTTCTTCAGATATAGAGATACCCGCATTGCCAATAGGAAGGGATTTCGAGGATTTTTTTTTTCCCAGTGACCAGGAAGAAACGATGGCATAGTTCCAGGTTAGGAAGCTGTGTGATTTGGAAGGGAACTTTCAGATTGTGGTGGTTCCATGCATCCAGTGCAACTCTCCTTCTGGGTTCCAGAGGCTGCAGGCTGGTGAAGTTGAAGGAGCATTTATGGGTAACTGCAGTGCATCTTGAAAATGGCACACATTGCACATTTGTGCTAAAGGGGCAGGAGGGAACTACTGAAGGTTGTGGATGGGATACCACACTCATCCAGGCCATTTCTTGTTTTCAATGATCAAATCCCCAGTCCCACTCTTTTGAGAACTGGCACTACCTTAGGTCATTTTTCTATTGAATATTTATAAAAACTCTTACAATCAGTTTTATTTTTTGAGCTAGTTTTCTCTCAAACTTCAGTTTCTCTTTTTTGTCATCAATCTTTGCTGATTTTTTAAAACCCTGACCAATCTATGATCTACCATTAATATTTGCCAAATGTAAAATATCTCTTTCATTTTATTACTATTTTTAACTTCCTTATTCAGTCATGGAAAATGTTTCTTTCTCACTAGAATTGGAAAGAAGGTAATCAGACAAACATTTTTGGATATAAATTATGATTCCCCCACTAAAATTTATACTTACGACTGGTACTTGTGGAGAATTGACCAAAGGTGGGAGCTCACTATATGAAGGATTGCTTACAGTCTGAGGGAGATTGCAGTAACATCTTCCTACTGGCCCTGGGAGTCCTCTTTCACCCTTTGGTCCGACAATTAAGCGACCTTTTAAATGAAAATAATGGCCAGTCAAGAACAATGTACTTATAATTTTCTTTTTGACCTGTACAGTTGATTCATTTCAGTGTACCTTTCACCTTTCTTGTTACACATTAACATAATAAGATTCTGAAATCAGACAGTAAAGTAAGCTACTTCCAATGGAAATGTATTGCATGAGGGAGTGGGAGTGGAGCTGCGCATTGTACATCAGAAAACATTTGAAACAGAACATTCTGACAGTTCTGTGTAACATTGTGTAGCCACTAGTCACATTGCTGATCATGATTAGTATAAACTAGTGTACAACACATTATAAATATCCCGCTGCTAGAGGATACTGTAATTCAAGCAACTTTCTTCAACCAGACAAATGCGTACTGCAGTTTTATACACTGCGAGTGATCGACAAGGGCATCTCTTATTCCAAGATGCTCAGTATTTGATTAACAGACTTGTTATTGGGAAAGAGAAGGATTGTAGGCCCCATCACTTGCTCTTTCTTTTGACTCCATTCTTGCTGCCTGGACAACATCTTGGTACCCTTGGCAATCCTAGGCCTCTGTCTGATTGTTTTACCAGAGGCACCTAATACTCCCATTGGCCTCCGATTGACTAACAGCTCTCAGTAGGGAGGAATTCCATCCTTGTGTCCTGAATTCTGGGGAAGACATCATGCTGGCCAGTCAGGTGCTTGTTAAAGTACTTCATTTTGTCAGGCCTTTCTCAATGAAGATGCCATGGGATTATAGGAAGGGTTTGGAAGGATATAGGCCGGGTGCTGGCAGGTGGGACTAGATTGGGTTGGGATATCTGGTCGGCATGGACGGGTTGGACCGAAGGGTCTGTTTCCGTGCTGTACATCTCTATGACTCTATGACTCCTCCTCATTAATGCTCTATCTCAGCTGCACATGATGTTCCGCACAAGGTGACTGGTATCAGCATGCTGATCACGGCATTGACCTCTCGTCCTGGAGGTCGTTGCTGTGCATTAGCCTCAGAGACATGTCTAGTCAGTAAGAAAATTTCAGGGAATGTGGCTGATTATTGTTAAACTTCACTCTAAGATACAAGATATGCTTCAGTTATCTATTCTTGGTTACACCAAAGCTGAAACGCTGTGTTATATGTGTATTCCAAATTAAGACTTGGATATCACTTACCTTCCTTATTGCTTGCTGTACCTTGTTGTTAAGCTCCTATACATAACGCACAAGAATAACACTACAACTTATATTTATCAGGTACTTTCAGCATAGTATATTTCACATAGTGTCTCACTGGAACATTATGAAAAACGTTAGACACCTCCAAGGAGGAAAGAACGTAAAGAAGTGAAGAGTACAAGGCATGGTCATCAATAAGAACAGCTGAACTAGGGGATACCCAGCAGGACAGAACTGGATGAACACAATTGTGAGGCTGGAAGAGATTATAAGGATAAGGAGGAGCGAGACACCTCAAATTCCTCTGAAAACCAATACTTAATCATTTCTCAGCATTTAAAGAAAAACGTTCTTTTCTACCAATGAGCAAAGAGACTGGGAATTACTTCAGTGTCCTAAACTCTCACTCTGCCCTTATCATACCCACACACCCTGGGATGGGGATATCAGTCACTCATTGGGTTTTCATGGGAAGTGCCCCTTTAAATGATATGGGGACAGGTTGCTTTTCCAGTGAAGGGTGTGGGCAGGCTCTTAAAGCCTAACAAAGGGCAGCTGGCTGTGATAGTTGGTAAGTGAGTGCTTAACCTAGAGACGCCCTCTTAGTAACATTTATAAATGTTTAAATTAAACATAGTTCTTACAGTTAAATCACTTTGGTTGGGAATGGGGAGGGGCTCACTCAAAAGGCCAGTATGTAATTGCTCTTGTACGCAGGCAAGGTGTAAGACATGTAAATTTTATGTTCTCTCAAATTACATTTCAAACCCAGCTTTGTATATTTTTTTCCTAACCAGACATGTTATTGCACACAACAGAGCGAACTTCCCACCATCAAAATCACAGTGGCTATTCTTTTACTTTTTAAAAAAAAGCTAACCACCATAAGCCAAACCCATGTTGCCAATTCAGTATTAAATAGCAAAGCCCATTATGCACAGTGCAAACCATCAAACGTGATGGGGATGTGGGGCAAAAGGGAAGGGGCTAAATCAAATTATGGTTGGAGGGGGAGATAAAGCACTACCTAGCTTTGCATTGTTAGCAAATCTGAATATGTAAGGCCTGGCCTCTTCATCCAAGACATTAATTTAGATTGCAAGTAGCTGAGGCTACACTACAGATCCTTTTTGTACCTTACGTGTAACAGTATACCAACCTGAAAATGTCCTCTTTATTCCTTTTCTGTTTCCTGTTCTTTAACCAATCCTCCGACCATGCATAGACATTATCTCCATTGCCATCTTGTGTACAAATCCTTTACACAATCACTTGCTGAATGTCTTTTGAAAATACAATTATTATGTTCGCTGACTCCACTTTCTCTGCTCATATCATCCTCAAAAACACATTTTTTTTCTCACTAAACCATGTTGGCTCTGTTTAGTTATGACAGGATTTTTTGAAGTGCCCGAACGTTAGGCTAACTGGCCTGTAGTTTCATAATTTCTTGTATTGCAGTGTTATGTTTGCTGCCTTCCAATCCATAGGGACATTTCTAAATTATAGGGACATTTGCAAGAGCATATTTATGCATCTACTAACTTTGTAACCATCTCTTTAAGAACATTAGGCCATGAATCCAGGAAACCTGTCAGCTTGATCTCTCTAGTAGCTTAACTTTACTAACATCAATTACTTCAAGTTCTTCACTCTAATGAAACCCTTGTGTTAAAAATCAGAACAGACCCTCTCAAAATATATTAAGAAGGTAGATCAGACCCTACTTTTTTTCTTATGCTAAAGGTAAATGTGAGGTGCTGTCTCCCAGATGCAATTCGATTAGTCAAACTACTCAACATTAAACAAAACACAATTTATTCAAATGCTGTAGTTAAAATGTAACAGAAGAAAGAAGAACTGTGAATAAATTAACTCTATTGGAAAACCTTAATAGAATAATAGATACAGTAACTATCACTAATTAGCTGTTCCAATATAGTAACATCCCATAAACACATCCTTGGACAAAGGCAAATTCTGATTTGTCTCACATGCAATCCAACAGCTCAGGAGGAAAGGCCCCAGCTTTTGGCTGTAACTGAGAGGGAAAAACAGCTTCCCCTTCAAGACCCCAACAGCAACTGCTGCTGAAAACTAAGAATCCCTGGTTCTGTGAGAGCTTGACCACACCCACTCAGGTTGCGTCTATTGTTCTAACCTAAAATAAACCCAGGCCTCACAAGTTGTTTATCTTCTCATAGACTGCTCTCCACCTTCCACCAACCTCTCTCTAAAAGGAACCAGGACAAAACGCATCTCTTAAATCACAGAATTGTCACACTTGGGTACCCATTAATTTTTGTATGCTAACATGCTTTTCATTATAGACAAATATTTGTTTAGCATCTCTGCCATTTCTTTTTTTCCCAATATAATTTATCTTCCCTCAGCTTCAAGGGTTTTACCTTGGCTTTTGATGTTTTTATGTTTAAAACACTTGTTCTTCCCAAATACTGCAACTTTAACTTGCCATTGCTTCCTGACTTGAGTTTACTCAATGATGAAGTTTAACCATTAAACTATGTTCCTTTTGTCACAAGCCACTTACCAATCATGACTGTGCACTATGGCCTTGATCTTCTCTTAAGATTCCTTCCTTTCTGCTAACCAAAACCCCTCCCAACATCACCATTTCAGTTCAAAGCCTCATCCACAGGCCTATTATATGATTTCCTAGAATTCTGATCCTAGTATTGCTTAAGCAGAGACAGTTCACATGGAACTGTATCAGTGCACATACCACACAAATCAAAACTCTTGTCCCTCACAACAATTATTCAGACACACCTTCAACTTTCTGATCTATTCACCTCCATATTTTATTTTAACATAGCTCGGATAGACATTCATTAGTTAAAGGCTGAATGTTGCAGACCTCCTTGACTTTACAACCCTTTTTACAAACCCTCACTTTACACACCCACCACAAATTGAGGCTGTTAAATGACTAATGAAGGGCTACTTAAGAGCCTCTTCCCACTTAGTCATGGTCTGCAGTCAGTGGGAGGAGGTTGGCAGTGGTTGGGAAGCCTGGTAGGTAAAGGGGAAGACTCCTTCAATAGTCCCTTTTTCCAAACAAAGTCCTCTGTCAGTGTCTGCTCCCCACCCACATGTCCTCTCCTCACTCCGCTTGGATTGGCTTCTCCCTTCACACTCACCCCCCTGCCCACCAATGTCTTTCAATCCTGGCCCACCAAAAATCATCCCCACCCCCGTGTCCCAGATTCATATGCAGTATTGGCCCCCAATGCTGGTATTGTGGCTCAGACCAGACAGCTGCCTGCTCTTTAAGGTGGGTCTTCCTCCCAGCTGGCAGCAGGAGGTGGGATTCTCAACCCATTTAATGCTCCTCAGAGTTCATCAACTGCATGGCAGGAAATCCTGCCACCATAATATACTGCTTTGTTACAGTTGAGGCTCTGCTCATTAATTTAGACACCAAATGCTCATACCCCCTCAGTAGAACTTCTTTGTACTTATGCAGCTGCTTTCCACAGGGATCTTTGTCCTTTTATACAAGTTTCTTCTGCCACAGGCATTTGATAGACAGCAGAACCTTCTGAACTCCTGGTTGTGCTACAGACAACATTCATCCTTCTGTTTATCCATTTCTGTTCTGCTCTTATTCCTTTTCACTGTCACCACTTGAAATATTTCCAGTCCCACAATTAATGCCATGGTTTGTTTTCCTGACTTCCCTCGTCCACAATAGGAGCAAGATCCTTATACCTGTTGGCAATGAGGAAAAGCCCTGAGTTCTCCTTACTTGCTTTATTTGTGGCCAAAGCCTCCTGCCCCTGACCGCTAACATGACCTATGCCACTGAGACATCGAAGAGGCCATTGAATGATTATTTGGATAGAAATGCTGTGCAGGGAGATGGTGAAAAGGCAGGAGATTGGCAATTGGTAATAGAACCACTGCAGGCATGGTGGGCCAAACAGGCCTCTTTCTGCATTGTCGCAATTCTCTGATTCGACAACTTCCTAACCTAAGGAGTTGATATGCCCCTGCATCAAAGTGTCCAGGGAACATTCCCTTCCCTGATACCTTGCAATATCTGCATCTCATTCTCCAGCTCAACAACCGAGCGGACACTCTTGCAATGTGTGCATGAACTGCAGTCATTATTTTGTGGGAGCCTACTTTTCTGTGCAAACTCTTACATGTTGCATTTGCAGCACAAGACTGCATTGACATCCCGAAATAATGTTACTTTATTTGTAAAATCATTTAAGATTTATACATTTAGCCTATAATTTGTATTATCTTTAACTAATCACCTAATTTGTTTAAACTACAGATAATTGAATTAAGAACTTATCTTGACACAAACTAGAGTCAGATACAAATACCAACACCTCCACCCCTCCCCCTGCACTGCAATCTCACTCAGTAAATTTTCTGTTTATGACCATTCTATGTAATCACTCTCTATTTTACTTTTTCTAATATGATTTTTTTAGGAGGGTTGATACTTCCACTAAAATAGTGCATGGAGGTCATCTAGTCAAAACTGTTCACTGAGAGATGACAGCAGAGAGCCAGATTTTGCAGTCAGAGGTAATCTAGCTTTTCAGTCAGGAGCACAAGAAACCTGCAAGCAGGAGGGAACAAGGCAAGCAAGTGTGTAATGTCATAATCCATCAGAGTATGACACAAGAACTGAGGAGAAAATAAAACAAACTGGAGGAACAGGTACAGAAAGAGAATGGAACAGAGGAAAACTTTTCTGATCCGGGGGGAGAGAAAATAAAGATAGAAAGGAAAGATAAAGGATGCAGTTGAAAGTTACCATTTTTAAAATTTCCAACAACAGTTCACACTGAAATAATTAATTTTTAGAGTCAGCGAGTTTGTTTGTAAGTAATTACTGCACATACCATTATTAACTGGTACTAAGACTGAAATGAACAGGATTTTCTATGGTGGTATTTGGTAATTATTATACAGAATTCACAGTTAATTAATGCACAAGTTTACAGCATTCCATATTTTCAATATAGCGATATACAGGCAGATACTGTTTCCCTGAAGCTAACAGGTGTTATTTATTAGAATCCCTACAGTGTGGAAATAGGCCCTTCAGCCCAACAAGTCCACACCAACCCTCCGAAGAATAACCCACCCAGACCCATTTCCCTCTGACTAACACACCTAACCTATGGGCAATTTAGCATGGCCAATTCACCTAACCTGCACAACTTTGAACTATGGAAGGAAGCCAGAGCACCCGGAGGAAACCCATGTAGACACGGGGAGAATGTGTCGCCCGAGGCTGGAATCGAACCTGGGACCCTGGTGCTGTGAGGCAGCAGTGCTAACCACTGAGCCACCGTGCTGTTATGGACCAAACCAGAACCCCTCAAAGAAGGTAGGTCAGACCTAACTTTTCTAGTTGTTTTAAGCAGGTGTAAAGTGGATATTCCAGAAGCAATACCACTGGCCCAACCACTCAGTTTTAAACAAAACTATTTATTTACACATGAGCAAAAGAAAACTGAATATGACTTTTAAAAACCGAATCGACTCTATCACAACTTAATGATGCTGGTCCAAATGCTTGCAACATCGTCATAAACACCCCCTTGGCAAAAAAGGTAAATCACACACATGTTCTTACACGAGAGATGTCAGAGAGAGAGAGAGGATCAGCATAGAGTTGTTTCTTTGACCAGCAATCTTGAAAACTGACTGTTTGCTAAACCCAAATCAAACCAGAGAAAAGCTGAGCTGGGAGAACTGGCCACTCTCCTTTCATTGTACAGTGCTTTTTAACATTCAACTCGAAAGCCTTTTTCCTGAGGCAGTATCTGTTAGCTATAATCAAATTGACCCTAAAGCCCATACAAACCAGACACATGGAATCTATGCATTTATGACCCCTATGAAAAACACCAAGGACAATCTGACCTTGTTAAAGAAGCAACATCATCAGAAAGTAGAGCATCATAAGCCACACAGCAAGGTTTGGATATTTGAGTTTAATCTTGTGTCAATTGAAATGGCTGTACTTTTTGTTTATAAATACTGATGAGCCTCAGTCACCTCACTATTATTTTGAAAGGAAATTCTCAGTCAATATTTTTTCATATCTTAAAACAATTATGTTTTAATTAAACATAATTTTTTTTAAAAAATTATGTCTTCCTTGGCTGGAAGAAGACAGAGGGTAGTAGTTGATGGTAAAGGTTCATCTTGGAGTGCCGTTACTAGCGGTGTTCCGCAAGGATCTGTTTTGGGACCATTGCTGTTTGTCATTTTTATAAATGACCTGGAGGAGGGGCTAGAAAGTTGGGTGAGCAAGTTTGCGGATGATAGGAAAGTCGGTGGAGTTGTTGACAGTGAGAAAGGATGTGTCAGGTTACAGCAGGATATAGATAAGTTGCAGAGCTGGGCAGAAAGGTGGCAAATGGAGTACAATGTAG
>NC_057714.1:5252447-5257834 GCF_004010195.1 Chiloscyllium plagiosum | reverse complement strand
CTCTCCCTCTTTATGGGCATTCAAACGGGCATTGGATAGGCATATGGAGGATAGTGGGCTAGTGTAGGTTAGGTGGGCTTGGATCGGCGCAACATCGAGGGCCAAATGGCCTGTACTGCACTGTATTTTTCTATGTTTCTATGTTTTGCCCCATACATTAATGACCAGAGCTTCTTACCTGATGTAGATATCCCAGGTAGACCAGGGCGACCAGATGGTCCTGGTGGGCCTGAAGGTCCTATCATTCCTCTTGGACCCATTTCCCCTTTTAGTCCCTTCCAGGTAAAGGGAAATAAATTAATGCATCACAACTTATTTTCATTTGGAAATCAAGCACCTGATAAAATAAGTATTTTTCATAGTTATATCAAAATTCATCTTGAAATACAAGTCAACATTACATTTCAATTAAATTAATTAGGTCAATGGTTATTCTTTTCTCTCTATTAATTGTTGTTAAGGGGGCAGTTGTTTATAGGTGCTTTGGCAAAATGTCATTGTTGCTGTTGAAATTCACTCGATGCGAATGTGAGGTCACAAGTGTACAGTTCCAATTCTCCAAACATGCTTGTAATAAGTAGAAAGTTCATGAAGTTCCTATGTGGGTTTTTGAGTCCAAATATGGTTATGGCTGATTTCATTCCAAACAGGAGCCAAAGGAAATATTAAAGAATGTCCAGTGTTTTCATAGATCATTAAGCAGTAGGAGGACGTCCTACTTTGACATATGTGAAATAATAAAGTCGGCCCTCTTATCATCTGTATTTCAATGCCATCTCATTGTACTATATTAGAGATGAACTATCATAGATTTACAAGTGATCTTAACAAAGACATCTCAGTCTTATGCAAGTTTATTATGGCAGTCCCAAATATAGGGAGTCAGGCTGTGGGTCACCAATGGGCTAAAAGGTAATTTACAACTGTCACAAAGGAATTCACTGGATACAATTACAACTAATCAAGTTTTCAACACAAAGGAGTTATCCAGCAGTTGAAAAAGCATACAACATGAGGACTGAAATTAGTGAAGAGGGCTGTCAGTAGCATATATCTCTGCCACACTGTGTTAGTTCAACATTATCATAATTACACAGATTCTCTGTAAGGATTTACACTGTCTGGCTGATGCTTTGCAACTACAATGTTGTAAAAAGAACTACTTTTATTAAGACCTTCCATCTCATTGAGAATGCTTTCAGCCAAAACACATCTAACAGTCTGCTCTGAAAACTGTGCTCACATTTAGACAGTTGTGATGAATTTCACCATAAATAGAATGCAACTTATCTCCATACTTTTGGAAGACAATGGGAGCACACAATTTGGATCTTTAGTACAAATGTTTAAAAAGCCAATGGTCCCCTGAGTGGGACACAATCAAGCCTGTACGAAAGTAGAATTTCCATGGGGGCCCATTCTAGGAAGAATGCTCACGATAGAGTTTGCTACATGCACCAGAAGCCTGCCATCTGATGCTGCCTTGACATCAAAAAACCAGAGTGACTAATTTGATGCTCTATTTATAACTTAGACCATGAAAGGCCATTTATATTTGCTCATCAAAAACATCCATTCAACTGTTCAAAGGGCACTGATAAAGTTTTAAGACCAAACACTCAATTTGCATGTCAAATGCTGCAGAATAGCTTTTGTTATTGAAACTACTGGCTGTTTTCATAAGTGTTGTGCTGATTTGTCCAGCAAGTATTGCTGCATTCAATCACAGGAGACAAAGGATGTCATAACCTGCCCATACAAAAGCTGCAATCGCTTGCATTGCCTCTGAGTCTGCAACACATTAGGTTAGATGGAACAGAACCTACAGAAAGGATATGCTCTGCACAAAGCCGTCTGCCAACCCAGAGCCAGGTTCCTCTATGATTCCTGGCAATGACCGCAATCTGTTTGACCAATCAGCCAATACAATCAGCATGTCAGTGTTCTTCTATATATCACTCCATCTCGGCTCTGCCAGCAGAAAGTATCTGCTACTTCAACTGTGAACAAGTCACAGGCTCTTATTTGACACATGGCCTGACTGCAACCACTCAGGCCCAGAACTCGTTGGGATGAATTTTTATTACACCAACTTTTCACGTTCCCTCAATGGGGACTGCTGATGGGGCTCAGGGACCCTGGACCCCTCTCCAACCACTCCACTGATAAGAAAACTGACCTATTCCCATTGCCTCTCCTCCAGAGGCACTGCTGAGAGTGAAGAGCTCTTGCAGAGCAGCTCCTGTCTTTAAAGTGATGGGACCCCTGAGGGCTTAGTTATTGGACAAATGCAAAATGTGGCAGGGCTCTCACAAATACCAAAGGATCTGAGTTGAGAAAGTGCATGAAGTAGGAAACTTCCATCATCCTCAATATTATCAGCACACCCAGATATTATGGTCTCCATTGCTATGCTGTGGGAGACAATCTCTGCCACAGAGAGATGAAGCCCCATCCCCAGCCGCTTGGACTCTGCTCTTCTGTATAGCCCACATGGATGGGAGGGAAATTCCAATTATTATGTTGACATCAAATTATTATATCCAATTATTATATCTGGATAATGTTCCTGCCATAACTGAACAGCTGGAGATATGGGGAGAAACGGCTGGAACTGGGTGTGAAGTCAGCAGCATTGTATGAGGCTGAGGTGGAGGATCAGACTGTTTGACACGAGTCCTGAGTGTGGCAGGGTTCTGCTGGGTGAATGCTGGTGATATGGTACATTCAGCAGCATGAGAGGTTATTGTTGCAATGGTTGGGAGATGTCATTGAAGAGACATTCACTGACCTTGACAGCCCATGTGAGGTCATTAGACCCACATGGCAGGTGCTTAGGGCCAAATACTGGGAAATGATGTCCCTGGTCACCAGCTCCCAATCCCTTTCTTGAGCTTGACTTGAGGAACTATGGCTCCCTACAGAGACATGACCTTTGTCTTGTTGACCATCTACAGCAAGGCCTACAATACAATCTTGGTGAACCCAGGAACATATTCTCCTCCCTGATGTCTCATTTGTGCAGCTCATCCGTAGAATCTGTATCAGGACAGGTGCCTGTAGTAGCTGCCTTTCCTGTGTGCAGCTTAGCATACATGATTACAGTATCAGGGAGCGCTATGTACAGATTGCATTACTAAAGTGCTAAACTAGCAATTATGACAATTCTATAGCTTGGGATATTACCTGTTGCAAACTGTGTGCTCCAAATTTATCCTCTTTATTTTCTGTTCTACAGATGTGCATCTGGCACCTCTTGCCACAACACTTTCCTCAGAGAGTAAGCCTGTTTATACAATTTAGTTTTTGCACCAATATGCAACTTTATTAAAATCATGGATATCAGATCTGACCTTAAGTGAAATATTTGTTTTTCAATTTAATGCAGAATGAAGCATAATTTCTTTTTGTCAATTTCAACAATCATGGATTTTTTTACTTCAGACTTCATATGAACTTTGCTAATCTATTTCTGGATGGGATGAAAATTCTCAGCCTGTGCCAAGTAACGAGGAATAATCTTTTAATACTTTCTACTGATGTAATGTCACTTCATACTTTATTGCTAAAATTAGTTACAAAAGAAAAACGTTTATCTAATTATAAGGCATTTTCTGTTCAAAACATTCAAAAGTGACAAGGTCTTCAAAAAGCCTTTCTCATCCTCAAGGTTAGCCTGTTTTTGTGTCACAATTCTGTGTTAAATACATTGAAGACACATCACAAAACCTCTAATATATATGGTAATTATAATGTCTTTTTCCTGAAGCCTCACTGTCTTTAGTTTATAAATTTATGTTATGCCTGGAGGAGAGAAAACACAAAATTTATATTCCAAGGAGTCAGTCAGGGTATGACGCCACAAACCTCATCAGATTTCCACTGTCCCTCTGGACAGTAAATCAAACCAACATGGTATTTAATGTCTGCAAATATACCAAATCTGCTTGGATTATAAGTAAGGAACTGAACTAAAAATTCATAACATTTTTCAAGAGGAATTACAAAGGTAAACTGAAGTATCAAAGGGGACATGTTGCTGAGGAATCCCAAGTTCAGAAGGTCTCTCTGTTGGAAGGTTATTAACTTGTGTTTTAAAATAGAAATGGGAAGTTTTTATTTTATTCCTGAATTAGCTAAAGCTTTTTGTGGAGCATCCAATCACAGTGTTCCTATATTAAGAAGTCAACAAAAATACAAAGACTCTTACAGGAAATAGATTGGCCTTTGACATCACTAACATGATATGTCCTTATTATATCAAGGATTTTTTTTTCCATGACTTCTTTTTAGCTCGTTCGATTGAAATAAAAGTGGTGTTGACTGAAGGCCACATTTCTAAAATTGATGCTGAAACAGGCAACTCCTCTGAAGAAAAAATATACTGAGTGAGAGCCAGGGACTGATATTAAAAAGTACATGAATTTTGAATGAGTTAAAAGTTTAACCCCTGGCTTTGAATCACTTTACAATCAGCAAAGAATGACAGTCATTATTCACAAACTCTGCGCTGCCTAAACATTCAAATGTAGCCACCGTTTATTTTTGATGGCAATGAAAAGTTATATTTAAAAGTAAGGGAAAAACTGAATGTTCCCAAACATAGACAAAACAAACAGTAGGGAAGGACATTAAAGGTAAACTTATCACATGATTTGTTTTCAAAAGAAAATCCACCATGGTGTCTCAAATGAAGGAACTGTGCAACAAAACACTATAAGATCTGTACAAAGCGAAGTTGTATATAGAACTGTTAGTTATATAGCACAATATTACTCAGATTTTTATTAAAAACAGTCCAAAACTGCCATCGCTCTGTTCCTTAAATCTAATCCTCTGGGGATCCAAGATGGCGGTGACCCAACAGGTCTGAGTCTATAGTGCTCCTCCCAAGACTTGGGTAAAGTGGGTCACCCACCCCCACCACACTCACCAAATCATTTTTAATAGCTGTTTAATTTAATTAGTTGTTTAATATTAAATTTAAACAATCTAATATTTAGTAAAAATGACCAAAGGGAAGGGAGCCCGCAGCTCTCAGCAAGCAGGACCCCCTCCCCCACTCTCTCCAGCTGCAGCAGAGGCGTCCACAGCCGCCCCGGGGGACTTACCTACAGTGACAAGCCTTGTAGAAATGATCTCCAAACTGGATGCGAAGATCGACACTTTTATTGAAGAATCCCGAAATCGATGGGACTCACTCTCGGCCGTGCTGCAGAAGCACAACCGAGACATCCAGGAAATCGAGCGCCGAGTCGGAGGGGCGGACTTAAAGGCCGCGACCTCCGAAACTACAGCGCAATCGGCCATGGATCAGGTCTGGACTCTCGAACAGCGAGTCCAGACCTTAGAGAATCACATTGACGACCTCGATAATCGAGGTCGTC